>NC_135570.1:16720321-16740321 GCF_964340395.1 Glandiceps talaboti
TCCTCTATTTATCTGTCCGTCTCTCATGTCAGTCATAGTAGTCTATGTCATCTCTATTTCTCTATATTACTGTTTGTCGTGTATGTCTGTCTTACTCTTTAAGTATTCGGTCATCTCTCACTCACTCACTCACTCACTCACTCACTCACTCACTCACTCTCTCTCTCTCTCTCTCTCTCTCTCTCTCTCTCTCTCTCTCTCTCTCTCTCTCTCTCTCTCTCTCTCTCTCTCTCTCTCTCTCTCTCTCTCTCTCTCTCTCTCTCTCTCTGGACTAGTTTGCATACATTAACCCGTCGGCCTGCATACCCGTCTTACTCTGAATATATGTCTCTTTTGTTGTCTGTCACACTCTATCTCTGTCATGTATGTATGTATGTATGTCTGTATGTATGTATGTCTGTATGTATGTATGTATGTATGTATGTATGTATGTATGTATGTATGTATGTATGTATGTATGTATGTATGTATGTATGTATGTCTGTCTGTCTGTCTGTCTGTCTGTCTGTCTGTCTGTCTGTATGTATGTATGTATGTATGTATGTATGTATGTATGTATGTGTATCATATCATATCATATTATGTACAGCTTTGAAGGCTAAAAGCCTATGAGCCTATGTGTATCATATCATATCATATTATGTACAGCTTTGAAGGCTAAAAGCCTATGAGCCGATCAAAGGTAAAAAAAATATCAAATGTTCAACAGTCCACAGTCCAATGTTCCACGAATAGTAACATGTATATAAATCAAACACTATCCAAGTTTATGTTAATGATGTATTTGTATTCAACCCAGTGACTGTCTAGAGTGTTTTTGAAAGAGTTGGTAGTATTTGCTGTAACAATTTTTGTTGGCAGTTTATTCCATGCATTGATGATCCGGTTTGGAAAAAGTTGGCGCGAGTTGACTTCTGACACAAAGACTTCCGAAGTTTCAGTGGGTGGCCTCTCGTGGCACTATGTGTTTCGCATTGGAAAAAATGCTGGTTCGCAAAGTATTTACCATGAAGATACTTCCATACTTCTATCATATCGCCCCTCATCCTTCTGTACGACATACTGGGAATATCTAAGCGTGTCAAACGTTCACTGTAGCTCAGGTCTCTCATTCCTCCAATTAAAAAAAAAATTGTTGCTCTCCGTAACACATTTTCAATTAAATTGCAGTCTTTAACAAAACGTGGTGACCACATAACATTGGCGTACTCTAAATGCGGACGCACAAGGGCAATGAAGAGTCTTTTCAGTGATTCTTTGTCTAGATATGTGAATGATCTTCTAATTAAACCGAGTATCTGATTTGCCTTATTTGCTTGTTTCTGTACATGAGGAGAGAATTTCAGTTCTGTATCAACGAAGACACCAAGGTCCTTTTCTAATAAAGTATGTATGTATGTATGTATGTATGTATGTATGTATGTATGTATGTATGTATGTATGTATGCTTGTTTGTTTGTGTGTTTGTTTGTTTGTTTGTTTGTTTGTTTGTTAAGTTTGTCTGTCTTATTACTCTGTATTCGTTTATATATACATATAACACATCAGTCAACCAACAATCAGATACACTAACCTTTTACTGTCATAATGCTATTAAACTTTTCTAAATCCTATGTGTAAAGATTAATTGCTAAATTTAGATGTACTGTCTTTACTGTCTTTTAGAGATGTGAAATTATTGCAAGGCGAGTCTAAAAATTGCCTTAAAAGACTTCTAAAGTAATTAAAAGAAACTCTCTAACTCTTTCCCTACCAATCATAAAACCATCACATGGGCTTACCTTTACTATAATGATGTCATTTAACCTTTTAAGAACATATTTCAACCGTATGTATAAATAAAAAATAGTTTCTCATACTTGATGGTGCCTAGAATGTATTGCCTAAAAGGGTCTGAATAGCCCGATTTCTTCACTGTACCAGCAACGTGCGAATATATGAAATGCAAACGACTTTCTTTGGTTGTATGGAGATAGAGTTATTCAAAGTCACGACGCATGAATAAGTGAAATAGTGGACCCCTCCGTCAATGACAGTGCCAATCCTAACACCTAACATACATATCTACGTCTAAATACAGTCAACATTTTCATATATGTGTGTTTTAATATTCTTTTCAACCAGTATTCAACTACAGTCAGTTCATTAAAAAATTATATTTCCAAGTTTCGTTTTTAATCGCATGTACATTGTTGACATCCTAGTGGAATCGTCAATCAGATTATCAATTTTTTTTTTTAAAAAGCCAGTGTAAATCCAATGAATTCCTATATTATTGTGAGACCTGGAAAATCAGAAAGTGGAGTTGACGTCTTAAGAAAGACTAAACACTTAGTCCACAAGATATCTAGAACACTTGACTAAAAAACAGCAGCAGAAAGTAAAAAACATAAAAAGTAATTTTGCATGTGTAATAATGACATGCAAGGAATGTAATTGACAGAGACGCAAAAAGAATCAGAACGGAAGGCATTCAATGAAACATAGATAGTCTGTTTAGTTTGAGCTGAAACGTGTTGCAGCTGCTTGTAATGTTGAAACCGCATTGTAACAATAGACATGTTTCAAGACGTATTTTCATTCAATAAAAGAAACCTAAATAAAATCAAAAGAAATGAAAATTCAAAATTAATATGAAACTAGTTTTGCAACAGTAATCTTTAACGACTACGTTAATAGTTAATCAATAGGGAATGACATGACTGGTGGTAATGATGACAGTTCTGTTGGAGACCACGACGATGGTGATGTTACTGTTAATGATCATGGTTAATTTGCATAAATTTCATACAGTTTCATTTAATTAATTGTCCAATTAAGTGGTAGATCATGTGTAATAGCTACATTTCAGAATTTTACATACCAACGATGTGTGTAGGCCCAAAAATCTACGGTTTACCCTTACGGGAGGCATTCAGTTTAAATCTGGTTTACGTTTGTAATAATACTATATATGGTTATATAAGATAAACTAAGATATTGACCTTGGACATTTGTAATAGAAGAACATAATATGTATGTTTGAATTATCTCATTAGACTATGTATCTTATTTTAGTCACAAATCCACTTAATGGTAGTTTTGACAAGTTGGACACTTTCTTCACGATTTTATATTATGTCGTATGTAATTATAGGAGCTATACCAAAAACTGGTCGTGTACGAGTAACAAAATTACTAAGTATTGAATCAGGGTGACAAAGCACAAAATCGTCCCCAAGTGTGTTGGGTTAAACAGGTGCTATTTGATATTCTGAAATATACAACTGCCAACATCAACGAGAGAGGGAGAGATCACAGGTTTTAAAATAAGTCAAAGGTGGAACTTCATCTCATACTCACCACATTTACACATCCTCTGCTCAAGATTTACCCGGTGGAAAGACACGGTCAAATATGACGTTTGGTATAGTGCAATAACAAAACATTTTATTTATCTTTTTGCAGTGTTTGAGTTACAGACACAGACTTAGTCTATGTTGTTTCACACTTAGTTTTTAATGTCTTAAACCGTTTTTAACTTCATAATTCTAGCATCTCTCGTGTTTTACTTTTTATAACTTTTATTTTATCTTTGTACTCTGCCCTGTAAATTTTGTTACTCTCCCATATTTTTAAATTATGTGTCTTTGTATTTTAACGTATGTTTTGTATTTTTATATTCAATGCATGAAAATCCATTTATGGATGCATTGACCTAGAGTAATAAATCAAATCAAATCAAATCAAATCACATTGATGTTTCAAGTAGGAAGTCATGATAAAATTGTTATATAAATCAAAATCCAAAACTAATTCCAACCTTCATCCATATATGGCCACTTTAATTTTCTCTGGCAAAAAAACAGCATAATGTGTATGGACCACTGTCTGTGGCAATGCGGCTGTACAATAATACAATACAGATATTGTTACTCATTAAGATATCTGTTGGATAAGATTAAGAACGGTTTGGTGGGTCCGTAGTCATGACAACAACTGTACTTTCATAATATTTCATGTACTTTGACAACTTTGTAGTAGTTTAGTTTTCTTTCACTTTAAATGCATTGAAATGTTTTACGCATTGTCATTAACGCTGTTAGTTTTGTGCGTCCAAATTTTACTCGCAACCAATGGACGCTTGTTAAAGCAACAACTAAGAAGTGTCCGTAGTCATGGCAACAGATAATTCGACTCATCAATGTTCCTCAAGGGATGTAATGACATTATTTGCTTTCGTAATGTATTGGAACTAGTGGGAATATGAACCCATGCCCTTTAAAGAAAGTCCAAATCGGAATTAGTAAAACGAGACCCATAATCTACACATCTTTTTCTCTCTCTCTCTCTCTCTCTCTTTGGTGTAGGCGGCCTTTGCCAAACGAGCGCGGTTGCCATTTTTCTGTAGTCTGCACAAATATCTTCAGGGTTTCTCTCCCAAAGGCTCATCTCTCTGTAGATACAGCATTAATTCCGTCTTTTTATATTGCCCCCAAAAGTACTGATTTCCTACTAACTTATGGCAGGAAGTAATCAGTTCCTAAAAACATATATATTCGGAATGTTGTCTAGATCGTTATCCTGAATCTGTCCAGGTTTGATGTGTGTAAATTCTATTGATAACAAACAATGAGTCCAAAACATAGATTTTATTTCGCGAATGAGTAGGCAGTAAAATTGTCGTGTGTTCCCCCAATGCAGGTGATAGAAAGTAAAACAGACATAAACATCTTGAAAACATTAAGACATTAATTTAAGTTTAACCACTTGAAAACGTTAAGCCATATAAATTTAGGTTTATTTTTAAACCAACATTAAGTAGAATATGATCAATGATAACCATTATGCCAACCGTTTATCAACCTGTTCTTATTTACCATTCACATGTTTTCAAAGTTGTTCAGGGAGACAATGGCCGGGCCAGGGGAATTGTTCAGGGAGCCAAGGGCCGGACCGGGGGAATTAGGTCGAGTCTCTATTGGGGTTCGAACCCAGGACCGCCTGACTACTACTTTTTGAGCCCTAATAACTATGCCACAGGGAGGTGGTGTTATAAATGATTTTCATTGAAATATTTGAACATAAATAAGGAAGGCAGGGTCATATTTTAGAGGATATGGAAATTGATGAGGGAGGGTCACTTTTTAGCACAACGGATTAGGGAGAGGGTCACATTTTTATGCCACAGACCGGGCTTGATTTCCCAAAGCCCCCCCCCCCCGCTTGTAATTCCCTAAAACGTATTGGGACTACGGAACTTTAACTTGTGTTTGACTTCGGCTGACAATCATTTAGTCCAAGGTAATATTAGATATAACCTTCCTGAAGTAACCATCAAGTTAAAATGCAGACCAATCACATGTAGAAATATGGAACAATGTACATTATAAAATGCAGACCAATCACATGCAGACATATGGGACAATGTACATTATAAAATGCAGACCAATCACATGTCGACATATGGAACGTTGTACATTATGAAATGCAGACCAATCACATGTCGACATATGGAACACTGTACACTATGAAATGCAGACCAATCACATGTCGACATATGGAACACTGTACACTATAAAATGCAGACCAATCACATGTCGACATATGGAACACTGTACACTATGAAATGCAGACCAATCACATGTCGACATATGGAACACTGTACACTATGAAATGCAGACCAATCCAATGGCCAAAGCCAAAGTGATCCTCAGTGCAGTAGAAACCATATTTTCCCAAATAACCCCCCCCCCCCACACACACACACTGACACCTCTGTACATTTTATGTTTAACATATCATTTTATAGGTCTTACTATAGTGACATTAGTATAACACCATATTAATATAATTGAATGTTGTATTTTTATTAAGAGAATACATGACTTTTGGTATTTTTGTATATCATTGTTTATCTAGAATCTATGAAACCTGTAATTTTGTCAGGGTATCTCAGTACACAGCATAAATCCATGGGAGATTATAATAACTTGCAATTAATACAACTCTTTCTATAAAAATTAATCTTTTACAAATGTAGCAAAGGTTGACAGAAAGCAACATAAAACAAATAATGCACAATATGGCACTTATACATGTTTGTGGAACAGTGTAGTAAAATACCAAGTCACAAAACTGCAGAATCAAATATAACTCTGTGACTGTGCAGTGTATTAGTTGTACAACATTTTCAATGATTTTAAGGCTTCTGTTAATACATTCAGATGTAGTCAATACTATAATGCTTCTAAAATTTCATTCAGAACAATTTTTTTTATCTTGAGAATGACAAATTGATTGAAACACAAATGACCAGTTCAATCACCAGTTAAAACTGATGTGAATATATACTCAGTGGTGAATTTAATTAAAATGAAAGCTAACCCTAACCCTAGCCCTAACCCAAACCTGATACATTTAACTAGCCATTCTTAAATACTATATACCCAAATAATAAATGTTTGAATTTCTTACTAGTGCACATAAAAAATACCCCCATTTCGGACCCCGGCTATACCGGGATACGTACGAATACTAGTAAGATGTTATATGCTTAGCACACGGAGTAAGATATGGCACAAATCCACCAGTAAAAAAGAATATATATAACCAACGTTTGTTCGAATCAAAGTAACTGTGTAAGCTTATTCTTTGTTGCCTAGGCCTAGGGCAACATGAGTCATGCGTACGCTGAACAACATGTATAATGTAATGTATAGTAGGTGGTTTATGTCAGGTGTATTACTGTATGTGTATTATTGTAGTTTTGTACTCTTTTGCCACCACAATTAATTAATTTCTCTGTACAGAGATAATAAAGTGTTTGTTTTTTATCATGTATGTGTGTACTCGGTGAATGATCCCCCAGTAGGCGTACAAAGCTACACTATACCCCGTCGCAAAGTCTTCGAATTCGTATTCGCTTAGTTCTTCTTTCAATAGGACAATTCCTTCTGTATTGTTCCAACACACTCCCTCTTGCCAGATTAGTATTTAAAAAAAGAGAGCAAATAATCGAAATCTATAACTAACGTTTCGTCCATGTACTTGGATAATGAACAAATTCTTGAACCCGACGTGTTATTTTAGGGTTTATATTACATTTGATCGAATGGCATTGGCCTAAGTGCATCGGCCTAACTGATTTGTATGTCGTATTTAACAATGAAAATTACTAGTGGCGACTATTTTATATCTTTTCTTAATGGCTATAGGCCCTTAATTAAATTTGTGCACTTGACGTGTCCCACTTTTAACAAATATTTTGTTTTGTGACCACAGAACCTCGTCATGTGCTTAAAGATCATTCATTCTTGTGTGCGTAATAGTAATTCACATTTATGATATATATATATATATATAGAGTTCAGCCATGATGATATTGCGAAGTCACGTGACAGTTGTCATTATCCATATTTTCTTTTGTATCAGATATATATGATACTAATAAATCATGTCATCATTTCTTGAAAGTCGAGTAAGCTATAAATACGACCAATCCATACTTCAGAGATGATTGCTGGTAATAATAATTAATTCTGATGTTATTTCCAGGAATACAATAAAAAGACCAGTGAATCTCACTTATACAAATTGATGGAGTATTTGTAAACAGACATGTCCATTGTTTGTACAGGGAAAGGTGTCATGCTTCTAATTGATTTGTATTGTTAATTTTTTGGCATAGTTTACACAGAAATGTTTATATCTTATCTCAGGAATAATAATAATAATAATAATAATAATAATAATAATAATAATAATAATAATAATAATAATAATAATAATAATAATGTTGGTTTCTTATATAGCGCTTTCCCACACTGTGCTCAAAGCGCTTTACAATTTATTACCCCTGGCTCGGATCAGAACGGCACAACGGCCCTTTAGTCTTCCTCAACTCCCCGGGGAGCATACAATCCATTGCAGCCATTTAAGCGCATAGGATTAAAGCCTTCACATTGCAACCTACATCCTACCAGGTCCCCAATTATACAGCTGGGTTGACTGAGGAATAGTACTGTAATTACACTAAACTATAATATTAACTACACCTGCTCTTTACCAATGTGTTGACAGGCTTCGAGGTACACAAATTGAACAGATTCACTTGTGTTTTGATCAAGAATTACTTTTTTCTTCCGTTATTAGGGTTCAAAAAGTAGTAGTCAGGCGGTCCTGGGTTCGAACCCCAATAGAGACTCGAGAGAGGGAATTTTTCTGTTGTAAGACTCCACCATATTGTTAGTTTTTAGCACAACTGAACTGATATGGTCCAGTAGCTATACGGATAGGAAAAATACAATGAAGAACGGACAGTTATGACCGGTCAACAGCATGTTGTACATGCTCGATGGTGAACATTCAAGATGTGCGATGCGTGGCCATCTTGAAATTAATCGATGGTGGGAATTTTGGGGTATCAATCCATAACGTAAATTTTCATGACTGAAAATGTATAAATGTTGATTTTTTTCATTTAATACATGATGATTTTGTGTAAAATAAACCATCGGAAAATACATTTTGTCAAATACTTCGGTGAAGTAGTCGGACTGGCTTGCCGCCTTCACACGAACATAATTTTATCAATATTCAGTTAGTTTGACATGATGGTTGATAGCTTCACAGCAAATTTGTGGAACATATCCTGAGAAAATAGTATAAAATACACCCAAAAATCGTTGAAAAAACGCAAGATACTCACCAGTAGTATAGCGGGCTACGCTCTATTGTTCATCGCCAAACCGTATCATGTGACCAGTACCCCCCCCCCATGACGTCATTGTGTATAAAGATAAAGATATAAGATACTTTAAAAATATAAGGCAAAAGGTGTATATTCAGGACAAATATGGCCGCAATTTGTACTAAGGTCAATGTCGAGAAACTAATTATAAGAAATGTCCATATGTACTCTATAGTGATCGACATTTGTGCTAAGTTTGGTTGACATCGAGTTGTGGTGGTTTGAGATCATAAGGCTTATCATCGGGCTAACCATGGATGGACACAGTCACATACCGTGACACATGAACACATACGGGTCATTCCTATGTAGCCCCTATCAACTGAGCCCTCCAGGGCTATAATGAAGACAAAGCAAACCTGAAAGTAACCGCAAATACGACGTTGTCTCATGCAACGCGTCATGGAAATAGAAAATCGACTAATTGCTGATATTACTATATTAGACTCGTCATGCTATAGCGATGTTTTGATTTGTTCTTATCAACTATGTCTTCCTCCGAAAATACTGTTATATTCTATTTCCTCTTTGAAATTTGAAATTGTTTATATCAAAAGTCTCCCTGCCTCTTTAACCTCCCTAGTCTATTTCCAGCTTAACACGCCAAGTTCTTCATTTTGACTCATCAAATCAATGCTCTGCCAATATACGATTCATTAGATCTTTGTTACAGCTAGGGTGAATTTTACAATGTATAGCGAATTGTATGACACAAAATCGTTTACATTACTAGTACAAGAGATAACATAGGGTCATTCACCTTATCTATTCAGTAGATCCACATTAAAACTAAATTGCAGAATGACGTCACACCTACAACCAACGTGACAATGACGTACAAGGAACATTCTCTTGATATATCCTTATGGTGACCATTGACCTAGCGGTGTATTTGTTCATTTATGTAAGAAACATGTACATAATAGGTTAGCGAAATGTTTAAGATTTTACGGTCGATGAAGGAAAAATGTAAGAAAGCAGTTATAATATAAAGTACGCTTCCAAGCTATTCTTGTATACTCCTAAAGGCTTAATGTCTAATTTAATAAGATACATTTTATTCCATTAAATGTCTCTTACCCGAAGTTCAACTCAAATACTTTCAAAGTTCCCAGGTGGTTTTGATTCTTGCTATTCAAATCTAACTTCAAAGTCTTATCTTTTACATCAACATCTTGCCCGTAAATTATGGAGAACACTTCACTTCCGGGGGAGACTTCTAGGTTCATCAGAGTATTTTACAAAACAGTTTAACAAAAATACTGAAACTAATTTTAACATGTACCTGTGGAGTCCTTACATTACTGTACTAGCCTATACACCATCAATATCACTATGTGATGTCCTTACAGACTGTACTAACCTATACACCATCAATATCACTATGTAGTGTCCTTACAGACTGTACTAACCTATACACCATCAATATCTCTATGTGATGTCCTTACAGACTGTACTAACCTATACACCATCAATATCACTATGTGATGTCCTTACAGACTGTACTAACCTATACACCATCAATATCACTATGTGATGTCCTTACAGACTGTACTAACCTATACACCATCAATATCACTATGTAATGTCCTTACAGACTGTACTAACCTATACACCATCAATATCACTATGTAGTGTCCTTACAGACTGTACTAACCTATACACCATCAATATCACTATGTGATGTCCTTACAGACTGTACTAACCTATACACCATCAATATCACTATGTGATGTCCTTACAGACTGTACTAACCTATACACCATCAATATCACTATGTGATGTCCTTACAGACTGTACTAACCTATACACCATCAATATCACTATGTAGTGTCCTTACAGACTGTACTAACCTATACACCATCAATATCACTATGTAGTGTCCTTACAGACTGTACTAACCTATACACCATCAATATCACTATGTGATGTCCTTACAGACTGTACTAACCTATACACCATCAATATCACTATGTGATGTCCTTACAGACTGTGCTAACCTATACACCATCAATATCACTATGTGATGTCCTTACAGACTGTGCTAACCTATACACCATCAATATCACTATGTGATGTCCTTACAGACTGTACTAACCTATACACCATCAATATCACTATGTAGTGTCCTTACAGACTGTACTAACCTATACACCATCAATATCACTATGTGATGTCCTTACAGACTGTACTAACCTATACACCATCAATATCACTATGTGATGTCCTTACAGACTGTACTAACCTATACACCATCAATATCACTATGTAATGTCCTTACAGACTGTACTAACCTATACACCATCAATATCACTATGTGATGTCCTTACAGACTGTACTAACCTATACACCATCAATATCACTATGTGATGTCCTTACAGACTGTACTAACCTATACACCATCAATATCACTATGTAGTGTCCTTACAGACTGTACTAACCTATACACCATCAATATCACTATGTAGTGTCCTTACAGACTGTACTAACCTATACACCATCAATATCACTATGTGATGTCCTTACAGACTGTACTAACCTATACACCATCAATATCACTATGTGATGTCCTTACAGACTGTGCTAACCTATACACCATCAATATCACTATGTGATGTCCTTACAGACTGTGCTAACCTATACACCATCAATATCACTATGTGATGTCCTTACAGACTGTACTAACCTATACACCATCAATATCACTATGTAGTGTCCTTACAGACTGTACTAACCTATACACCATCAATATCACTATGTGATGTCCTTACAGACTGTACTAACCTATACACCATCAATATCACTATGTGATGTCCTTACAGACTGTACTAACCTATACACCATCAATATCACTATGTAATGTCCTTACAGACTGTACTAACCTATACACCATCAATATCACTATGTAATGTCCTTACAGACTGTACTAACCTATACACCATCAATATCACTATGTGATGTCCTTACAGACTGTGCTAACCTATACACCATCAATATCACTATGTGATGTCCTTACAGACTGTACTAACCTATACACCATCAATATCACTATGTGATGTCCTTACAGACTGTACTAACCTATACACCATCAATATCACTATGTAGTGTCCTTACAGACTGTACTAACCTATACACCATCAATATCACTATGTAGTGTCCTTACAGACTGTACTAACCTATACACCATCAATATCACTATGTAATGTCCTTACAGACTGTACTAGCCTATACACCATCAATATCACTATGTGATGTCCTTACAGACTGTACTAGCCTATACACCATCAATATCACTATGTGATGTCCTTACAGACTGTACTAACCTATACACCATCAATATCACTATGTGATGTCCTTACAGACTGTACTAACCTATACACCATCAATATCACTATGTAGTGTCCTTACAGACTGTACTAGCCTATACACCATCAATATCACTATGTAGTGTCCTTACAGACTGTAATAACCTATACACCATCAATATCACTATGTGATGTCCTTACAGACTGTACTAACCTATACACCATCAATATCACTATGTGATGTCCTTACAGACTGTACTAACCTATACACCATCAATATCACTATGTGATGTCCTTACAGACTGTACTAACCTATACACCATCAATATCACTATGTGATGTCCTTACAGACTGTACTAACCTATACACCATCAATATCACTATGTAATGTCCTTACAGACTGTACTAACCTATACACCATCAATATCACTATGTAATGTCCTTACAGATTGTACTAACCTATACACCATCAATATCACTATGTAATGTCCTTACAGACTGTACTAACCTATACACCATCAATATCACTATGTAATGTCCTTACAGACTGTACTAACCTATACACCATCAATATCACTATGTGATGTCCTTACAGACTGTACTAACCTATACACCATCAATATCACTATGTAATGTCCTTACAGACTGTACTAGCCTATACACCATCAATATCACTGTGTGATGTCCTTACAGACTGTACTAACCTATACACCATCAATATCACTATGTAATGTCCTTACAGACTGTACTAACCTATACACCATCAATATCACTATGTAGTGTCCTTACAGACTGTACTAACCTATACACCATCAATATCACTATGTAGTGTCCTTACAGACTGTACTAACCTATACACCATCAATGTCACCTTAAGTAAATAATGGAATAATTTGTTTTATGCTATTACCAGAATGGCGTTGACTATGTTGTTTGACATTCAATATACTGAATGCAACATATCGAGGCGACAGTGTGTTAGTTAGTTGGGAATGTTAGTTTTGTTACGTAGTTTAACATCTGTTAAACAACAGGAATCAGGCAATCCTGTCCAAGCCTCACCATACCGCATTCTTTAAAAAATTGCAACGTATTGGCATGATATTGTATTTGTTTTTGGATAATAGGAGGAGTTAACAAATATATAGCCATGAAGTAAAGAAGATTATTAATGGTTTCCAAGGTAACGAGTGTGGTACGACTATTAAAATTTAAAAAATTGGCATCGCTGTACTATGTTACATGTACATTTTTTTCTTGTGAACTTCCACCTCCGGATTACATGAAGACCTAGTATATTTTAGCCTCAAGCAATCATTCTCAATCTGCCTTTACTACGCCTGAGGAATCCAATTTACCAGTCAATCTCCTTTTCAGAATGAGATTTTGTCAGTCTACAGCCGTCATGTTCACTACATCAACATTAAAATCTGTCGTCGGCTTCTAGCCTTTTTACGCAGCAAAAGAAAATACTGCAATTTCCGCGAATTTTGTGATAGGTTATTGGAAATGAACCATCCCAAACACAATCAACGGTAGATTGGGAATTTCAAAGTAATAAAAAACAACGTACACATCGACCCGGCCTTGCTAACCCGTACAGATGTTCATAGTTGAACCGTACTGATGACCTGTCGACAATTACCTAGGATAAAGATTACATGAACCGTTGTTTTATAAAATGTGCTAAGTGAACTATATTGCAAGTTAACCAACGAGAAAAGACACAAGAATGAATAAAACAATGCATGCAGTCGAATTATGCACATGGAATAATAACACCGAGGTGACGGGATCTCTGGTTACTTTCTAATAATCATCAAAACACCATCGTCATCTAAATTATGAATGCAAGTACACTGCACTGAGAAAGTAAATCACAAATGAAGGATTCTTAAACTTTGTCACAAAAGTCTGGCGCAAAGTAGAATGATATTTCCGATCGTACTAACCATTCAGTAAATGCAAACAATTTTGATTATCTCAATAAATAGGTGTAATCATGATACAAAAACAAACAACTTGAAGGTAGTTATTAATTTCACCATAGGATTGTTATGAATAAATCAAAAGATACGGTATAGTATGATATAGTAATTAAAGTATCAGTTTTAAAAAAAATTCAGTTATTTGCTTAAAACGTTGACATACGCAACAACACATAAGCTTATATCGACAGAGACTCTTTTTACCTACGTGTACACACTAAGAGAGAATAGTAATGAAGCTTACCGAGTTCTTCCGTATCAGGCACAGACTGCGATGCGTAAAGTATAGTGCAGGATATTTAAATTCTACACTACTTGAATATCATATCACGTCAAACATGGTAGTAGCTCACGCGCATGCTCTGAATTGGTTGGTTGATATCAACGCTGCAAACTGTGCCCTCAATTAAAAAGCACACCGTAGTAAGATTACAGTTTCTGAGATGAGAGGTGGCAAGAATAGTACAAACAGATCTAGCGAGGGACTTTGATTGAGTAATCTATGGAGATCCTACCTTCAGGACGTGACAATGGTGCTACTAAATATTCACATCAACACCTACAGAAAGTTGCCAAATTGTCACTTATTTGAAAATATCACAAGGTCGTAAAATAAAAGTTAACAAATAGTGATTGAAGGAACTCGAGGTTACATTCGTCAACAAGGTGTTCAATACAGTTATACTATAATTGTACAGTGCCTTGCCAGATTTGTCGCATATTTCCTCACATATTTGTCCCTTTTCCTAACATATTTCAAATTGTCTGATATCTTCAAATACGCTGTGGTTATAACACCGTGCCGATAAAAGTGTATTGACCTCATATTCAATAAAGGCTATAAGATTGTTACCACTGCGTAAATGCGTGCGTTAACGAACAAGATATAAATTGTTGTGTAGATGAGATTAAGATATTATCAAAAATTATGTTTTCTGTTTTTTAGCACAACTGATTTGTCTGTCTGTCTGTCTGTCTGTCTGTCTGTCTGTCTGTCTGTCTGTCTGTCTGTCTGTCTGTCTGTCTGTCTGTCTGTCTGTCTGTCTGTCTGTCTGTCCGTCCGTCCGTCCGTCCGTCCGTCCGTCCGTCCGTCCGTCCGTCCGTCCGTCCGTCTGTCTGTCTGTCTGTCTGTCTGTCTGTGCCATTGTTTTTTTCAAAACGGCTGCTAAATTCAAATAAAATTTGGTACACATATGTTTTTGGGTAAAGATTTTAGTATATAATATCGTGAATATTATTATTTTTAGTACTATTATTATTACAAGTGAAGAGGCTAAATATTATATAATAATAAAAATCCCACAATTAATAAAAGGAATGTAGAAATACCGCCACAGATTTATGTCACTGAGAAAAAAAGTACTTATAGCCAATGTATTTAACTTATACTAGATTTATGTGCTCACTATTTTTCTTCACCTGTTCAGTTCTTTTTAAAACATTGAAAATGATTCAGTTTAAATTGAAGGAGTGGTTGTAGGATATAGTCTACTGTCAAGAACAGTTGCTATAGCAATAGGCATTGGAGAGAGCATGTCTTTATTTGAGAATTGATAAATGAGCTGAACGTAGCTACTGAATTTATGGTACGTGCGCATGCGCTTTTGCACTATTAACTCCCTTGCTTCATGGATCACATAGAAAAGTTTAGCACGGCCACAATGTTTGACAAGTCCATGAACACACGTACTTGCACGTGGATGATAGAAATTCTCAATTGAATTTGAAAAGAAGTTTTCGCTCAAAGTTGGTGCAGAATCAACTACAAATGTTTCTGGAGTGGATTCAAACTGATAGCCGCAAAATTTGTCCAATCAAAGGTTGTCTACTTGAAAAACACACTTTGGCTTACTTGCTCAGGGGTTAGAGTGTTTCAATATCTGAAATGAGGACCTCGATTGCAACAGTACATCTGTCTTGAAAAAGGCAAATATTGTGTGACTGACAGACAACATAGCAATCAACGTGAACACAGGCATTTGATTTGTCTCGCAAGCTTTCCTTGAACTTTCAATTTGCCAAATAAAGTCCCCGATTGAAGAGAAATTCAGAATGTTGTTTGTTTGAAACCTTCTGTCCTCAAACCATGTACTGGCACAGGGATTACTGTGTTCTGCAGAAAATGTAATACCTGGATTTACTTTCATGTAAATGATCATGAACCAAAGTCAAAGAGCCATCACAGTTATTCAACACCTGTCAAATTGAATGGACTATAACAACTTAACAATGTTTACAACCCAGGGTCTCATCTTCAAGTTTGTGTGCTAAGTATGAAAATTTTCTAAGAACTACACATGCAGGAATATAATGAAATATCGTTTTATAGTGTCAGTGTTTAATTGACAGTATCATGTATTATTTGAAAGTGTGTTGAACTTTGTAGAATTTAGGAAGGTACGTGATTTTGTTACCATGGCAACTAGAATGGTAACCTTTTTTGAACTCAGTATAACACATTAACAGACTTCCCAACATTGGGTGGTCAATATGCAAATAAACCTGATTATTATTAAATTCATAACATTATTTTGTCAGCAGAAAATATTTTACCAAAACATATTTAAGCCTACGGTATGTTTCCATAGAAACAGCGTTCCTATTTTACACAATTTGTGTTACATTGGATAGCACCAACTCATACATGCCAAAACAAGGAAATTTATCTCTCTATTCTCAAATATATGCATTAAAAAAATATTGATGAGGTATTTGACTCTGTCTGAAAATTGTTTAAAATAGTATCATTAATGTTGCACAATATATAAACATATGTTAGTCATGAGCGAGCAATACCTTCATATGTAATGATTATGTAACATATTTTCTTTCTTTCTCAATATTTTCTAGCTACAATTTTTATCTTTGATATTGTGTTATTTTATTGAACTGATTTAATTTTCATTTGAGCTGTAGTTAACAGTTTTTCCTCTCACACGAATCATTAATCTCTGCAAATGAATTAGATGAATGTGTATGCAAAATGTCTTCAAGTCATTGAAGAACCAACAGACCGATTGCCTTGGTATTTGGTGGGGACATTACAAATGAAAAAATGTTCAGAATTTATCAGATCAGTGAAATACATGGGGGCTTGTGAGTGCCGTGGAGTGATTTTGAATTTCCGATGTTTTCACTTTGTATTTCTGAAATACAAGTTATGTCCAAAAGAGTTATTTTCCATCAAATTTATCAGCTCTACAGTATAAACTCTATTCAAGGTAAGTTATCTAATCACTCCGGTCACATGATCTTATAACTTATAAGGAGAAGAATTTCACTTCCCTGAGTAAGGTAACGAGAACTAGATTTCATCCAGTAATGTCATAGACGAGCAAACCACTGTTTGACATCTTAGTTTGTGATCTAGCTATTTCAAATTCGTTAACTATTACCTTTGTAACAGCTTGTTCACATACAAATATTGTCAGAGTGGACTGAGTGGATTGCTATCTATCGATCAAACATTAGGGACCGGCCACTTCTTTGGGTCAGTAGATTAGTAGGTCTGGATGCGATGGGGAGTTACTAGGTTTTTAAGGGACCGGTCAGTTTCTTCGGCCTGGGGGTGATGTGGATTGGTAGGGGGTTAACCCTTTTTTGAAATTGGCACTAGAGGGTCATCCTGTTTTGAGAATTTTGGATGGGGGTCACTGTGTTCTGAAGGAAAAATCCATTTCTACAGTGGCATGACCTTGTCTACTATAAAATATACATATACATATATTATCTACCACACTAGTTACAAAACATGTAATGTATCTAAATACTTGACTGTTTCACAATCAGTGGCATATATTAAAGTTTGGGGCAAAAGTTGAAAGTTCCCTCATGGTAATCTTCATGGATAGATAATAAAAGAAGTTAATCTAAATTGTTCTACTCTTCAGTTACAAGTTATTGTTTGAAAAGCTTTGAATAGCCTTAAAATGGTTTTAAGAGTGAACACCTACAGAGCTTCTAGGGGATAGACCCCAAGGGCCCCAACAAGTTGTGGAAATATCCCAGTCTCAAGCTCTTCCACCTACATCTTCTTGTCAAGATGATATCAAACCTTGTTTTAATATTTCAACCCTATGTAACAGTAGTTGTTTTTACATGTTGGTGCTGTCTTGTAAAGATCGTCTGTATAGCCTAAAGATTGGAGTACAAACCCCTAGAGCTTCTAGGGGAGACCCCTTAGGACCCTAGAGCTTCTAGGGGAGACCCCTTAGGACCCTAGAGCTTCTAGGGGAGACCCCTTAGGACCCTAGAGCTTCTAGGGGAGACCCCTTAGGACCCTCCATGAGAAGTGGACATGTCCCCTATCTCAAGCTCTTCCCTTTACCTTTTACTGTCAAGATGGCATATTAAACTTTTTTTAATTTAACAAAATATTTCCACCCCAAGTAGTTGCTTATGTTGGTGTTGTCTTATAAAGTTTTGAAATTATTGCTTGAAAGGGTCGGAATAGCATAAAAAATGGCTTTAAGAGTGAAAACCCTCCACGGCTTCAAGGGGGAGGATCCTCTAAGACCCCCATGAGATGGGGACGTATCCTAATATCCTAATCTCAAGCTATTCCCCTTGCATTTTACTCTCAAGAAGCTTTCTTATTAATATTATTTATTCAACCCATATGTAGTTGCTAATTGTGTGTTGATGCTGTCTTGTAAAGCTAGGAAATTATTACACTAAAGGGTTTGAATAGCCAAAAAATTGGCTTTAAATAAACAAAAAACCTCAGAGCGGTGTACATACTACCATCTCATGCTTTTTCCTTACTGTCAAGATGCTATTAAACTCCTTTGTGAATATATTTACTCTGTGTAGTCGCTAATATAATATGGTGCTATCTTAAAAACTATTTGCGAGACAGCCAAGCAGTCAACTATGAGTCACGATCGAATACCTGTCATGTAAATATGATATATAGGGGGGGTCATTATGTTTTAGAATTAAGCGATGGGGGCAGCGTGTCTTCGAGTATACGGGGGGGGGGGTGTCAATGACTCTCCCCCGGCCGGAGAAACAGACCCGTCCCTAATTTAGAAATACACAGGTTATCTCGATTTCAAAATTTTCAGTATGTGTATGTATGTATGTATGTATGTATGTATGTATGTATGTATGTATGTATGTATGTATGTATGTATGCATGTATGTATGTATGTGCGTGTGTGTATGTATGTGTGTGTGTGTGTGTGTGTGTGTGTGTGTGTGTGTGTGTATGAGGGCGAGCGGTTCATTGACAAATCTGACGTGCATGTCACGCTATTCATTGACACACCTTAAGGATTATGTCAATTACTAATTGTATTAAGTAACAGTATTGAATATCATTTAAAGTATGATTACTTTTTGTGTACTATTTTTAAGAGATGGTGTTGCCATGGGAATGCTCCTTTGTTATACACAATGAGAACTACTTTTTTTCGCCAAGACAACTGTTTATCTAAAGGACGCCTAAAGATGATACGAAATCTGTTATTAGATGTGTTCTATTGAATAGGTTTGTCTGACGCTACAAAAAGTCAAAAATGGTGTAGAAATGAAAGTGCTTCACCTCTATTGTAAATAAATGAACCCTTACAACTGTGAGTGATGTTCGCAGACAAGGTTCACATTTTAGCCCTTAATGATGCCATTTCCAGCTTCCTCTTTGTCTGGCGATAACTGTCTATCATACAGAGCTATAAAAGAACGATTCGTGTAACCCTTACTAGATTCAGTCTTCCTACCTAACCTTTCATTTGTATGACTGTCGCTCTTTTTATCTCATCAGTATACTATCTAAATTTAGATATTGATGAAAAGTGAAAAAGTTCAGGAGTATTAAAGGTAACATCTATGTCAATATTTGAACTGTAACAGCTTTCTATTAATTCTAATCCCCAACAAATTGTTTTCTTTAATCGTATAGACTTTTATTAGTAGCGATCGACGGTATTATAAGTAATGATTGAACTACTGAGCTTGTAGAAATGGTTTCTGATT
>NC_135570.1:16745321-16817821 GCF_964340395.1 Glandiceps talaboti
TGGTTCATTTCCCTGGATATCCACTCTGTCATTTGCATCACTCTCTGATGCAAGAAGGTTAAGATTCGTTGAAAGTTCAGATAGATTTTCTTCTTCACTTAATTCTTGAAAAGTTGCTTTGTGTTGATTTAGAGGATTTCTTGACTGGTCGAAACCCCGTGTCCATTTCCTGAACTATTGTGTCTAACGATTCATATTTTAAGTTCCAATATTCTCAAGTTGGCTGATCATTGTGTTGCCAGTAGCTTTCGACTCTGTATTTTCTTCCATAAATTTTGAATTAGTAACCATCATTTCATGTAGTTGTTTATCATGATCTTTCTATGTATTCATTCATCTTTGCTACCATTCCATTCCATTGAACTGACAGATTGTTTACAGAACAAACTAATTCTGCACCCCTCTTTTGCTCTCCATTTATGTGGCTATTCACACTTTTTATTTGTGTATCAAGAGCTGTCATATCTTGATATGTTGGTCCATACAAAACAACATAGATCGGAAGTTTCCATGCGATCGTTCACAGTATAGTACATATCGGTTTAATCATTAATACTAATCATGTTTTGGCCCTTAGAACAGTTACAAGCAGATTTACAAGTACCAGTACTAACGTAGTGTATTGCATTACATGCTAGAAATGTGTTTTTTGTATATAGTTTCGACTGTACATTGTCTTGGTGATCGGTTTGTGGAACATCTCCGTCTTACCCCCCCCCCCCCCTGAGGTAAACATATCCCAGTCTCAAGCTATTCCCCCTACCTCTTACTTTCAAGATGCTATCAATCTATATTTCAAATATATTTCAACCCTAGTTGCTTTTTACATGTTTGTGCTGTCTTGTAAAGCTTGGAAATTATTGTCTGAAAGGGTCTGAATAGTATCAAAATTGACTTTTCAGAGTTAAAAACCTCCTAGACCCCCCCCATAAGAGATGTACATATTCCCTTCTCAAGCTTTCCCCCTACCTTTCACTGTCAAGATGTTATTTAACTCCTTTTGGAATATATTTACCCTGTGTAGTTATAATTATGATAGCGCTATCCCGGGATCTTATAAAGTATTTGCAAGACAGTCAAGCAGTCCACACTTAGTCACGATCAAAAAATACCCGTCATGTGAATATTATATATGGGGGAGGGGGTCATCATGTTTTAGAATTAAGTGATAGGGGGTTCAGCCTGTTTTTGGTTTTACAGATGGGGGGAAGAGTTCAGTGACTTTGTAGGCCCGATGTTAGAATCCACCCCCCCCCCGACTGGAGAAACTGACCGGTCCCTAAGTGTGACGTTGATAAGGCCAAAACAAATTGTTTGGTTCCGGTAACCCCACCCAAACTATTTTTTCACTGCAGACTCTTAACCTTTTTTTCGGTAATTCTAAAAAAAATATTGAAAAATCGAGAGTTGATAACATTATCTTCTTGTGATCAAAACAATATGACAGAATACAGAGTAGCAGCACACAATGTCGTCTGCATATCATACGGAAAGTACGAACACATCGATGAGAGATCGCTGTTGACCTCTACGTACATTGTATAACAACCTGAACCAGACGCAAATAGAATTCCTACCTACCCATCCTGTTTTAAATTTGGGCGTTCTCGGGACCACACAATTTTTTTTCTTTGGCCTAATACTATAAACAAGGCAATTCATCTGTTTGATATGTTGTCGTGGTAACCACTATAAATCCTACTTACATGGGATGCCTTTTTTTTACTTTCAATAATTGGCATCGCCGCTATTGGGTTATATAACTGAACGGTTGAAATGTCCGTGAAAATTGTTCTCATTAATCAACAGGTGTAACCAGGCAATCATTGATGGAGTGCATCATATGGATACTATGTATTCTATTCAGGTAATTGGTTAGGATTACAAACACGTCTGAGCGATGTTTGCATTATCCTATGGAGACTAGGCTTGCAAATCTTTTCTGCTGTTCAATTCTCTTTCCTCAGTTGTTGACCTTTTCAAATCCCAATGCCATTACACCAATAGTATTACCAAGCACGTGTCCAGACACATTTGAGATTGCGGTATATTTTTCAAGCCACGTGACCCACAGTCTTAAATTTGCTCTCAGAGTCTAAACTATATATATATACTTGCAATTTTATGACTTGCAAGTTTTTCAATGTTTATGCTTCGAAGACATTTCCTGATAACTGCCACGCAAAAATAGTATGTGTTACAGTTTTACATGGATTCCAACCCATTCTACTTTATATTAGGATATAGATTCCAGTAATTATTGTACTTATAATGTTCTAACAATGTCACAGCTACTTAATCTGTAGTCATAAAAATACTGAAAAATATCAAATGCTGCTACGCTACATAGCTAGAAATCCACAGACATTAGGGAGCCTTTAGTAATTACAATTACACTACATAGCTAGAAATCCACAGACATTAGGGAGCCTTCAGTAATTACAATGGGGGGGGGGCAGGGGAATATCAGGCTTACGCTGTTTCGTAAAATATGACCCTCCTCAATTCCGTCATGGTAAAAGTACCCCCCCCCCCAATTTCTTTCTCTAAAACCTGACCCACCCACTGTTAAAGTAGTTCAAAATGTGGGGTTAAAATGGTGTCAGAAATGTAAAAGGGCTCGAATCCCAGAATCAATGGTAAGGATTTGATCACACCGCTGCCACCAATGTTGAAAGTTTTAAAGGTTTTGTTACTTGCCACTACTTCCACTATGTGGATGTATATGAAGGTACTGCATTAATCAATACCTGTGTTTGGATCTCATTGGCTGAGCTGAAGGCCACAACTCCCAACTATTAGATTGGCATACTCCCGACATTGTTGGGGTGAGGTCATGATCACCACAACATTATCCCTAGTATCTTACTCAACTGTTCCCGTTTTACTCCTGTGACACCCACACCTCCCTTCACACCCCAACTGACTGAATCCTTACACGGTTTTCAGCAGCAATTTGATTGATATAGGCTGATATCATGGTACACGTACCCAACCCTAACCCTAACCCTAACCCAAATGGTGACAATGGGATTTGGAACTGGTGGCAGCGATGGTATGACAAAAACCCCCGAAATAATGCAATGTTAGACAATACAATTAGTCAAAGGGAAATGTCAATCCCCCTAATCCCATTTTCTAAAATATGGCCTTACCCCGAGAGCCGATTTGTAAACAAGTGATCACACCGCTGCCGCCAATTGTCCATAGCAAAGATACCCTTTAAAGGCACAAGATCAACTTGATGTTTCTCTGAAACTGTAAGTAATTGTAGGTGATGTACAATCAAGAAATTCTCAAGAACCCATAGTTAATGAAAATGTCCCCAATAGTATTTACTGTTGTGACGTTCCAATTTAAGGTAAAGTGGTAGAGAGCAACAAAGAACCCCGACAAAGAGCACTTTCCTGACAAGTCTAGTCGCGGCATTCGTTCTTCAAGTAAACACATTGCCAAATCACAACAAATTCTTCCTGTACACAAGTTACGATAAGAATTTAGATATTTTACTTTGAGGATTTTGTAAGAAATATATCACAACGAATTAAAATGCCAAGACATTATGAGACAGAATTCTACTAGGAAGTCGTAAATTATCTACTATGTCTAAAGTAGAAATCACGTGACACGTGACAATAATTTTAATATCTTACACATTGATAATTTGGCTAGACGAGTACTCAAATTGACAACTTTAATTTTAACCAATAACTGGTTTTATTTACAGCCTCTCAGTAACGATAAGAAATCAAGGTCAGACATTAGGAGATTGTTGTGACATCCTAAACGACAACCACAGGAGAAGGATAATGAACGCGGTCACGTCAATAGATCACACACACACAAAAAGATCATTCGAAAGGCGACAGAACCAAACCTATACAATTGCTGACCCCATATTTCTTCATTCATTTCTCTGTGATCCATTGGCAGAAATAAACCAAGCGTTAAACTGATGTTACAAACATCGACATTACAATGTAATAGCTTGGTTTGTGATGTAAGCTTTGGCACTTTTAGAATTTATGACAGTAATGTTGTATCTAAGGGGTGGCAAATTTTAACTCACTGGGCGGTTCGATTTTTTGGTGAGGTGGGGTCATATTAAAAAACACCACTTAGGTAGGGGGGTTCATTTTGGGGAAAAAGAAGTGTATTTGTCACTTTGGTGGCGTGAAATGACTCCTAAACAATTGTAATTTGCGGGAGGGGCTACACCTACATAGTATGTATGCATCATTTCTAAATAAGAATGTGGGCATTTAGTATTTGGTATATAATATTCAAGAATGACTAGTTGTATATAAGGTTAGGGTTAGGAATACTGCAATAAAGTTATCTACTTCATTTCAACCTCGAAGTTTGTGAAAGAACAGGACCGGTGAGCATTTGTGCAGTGTGGTGATAAAAAGATAGATGGGGGGGGGGTTAACTAGAGTCAGTGAAATGTGATAGTAGTTATTTGGGGCTAGGAGTTAGGGAATCACAGGACACAAGATGAAGGACAGGGTTGGGTTAGGTGTGGGGAACGGTTGACAAGGTTAACGTTAGGGTTGGAGTTTGGGATAGGGATGGTATTGGGATAGGGTAAAGCAACAGGACAGTCGAAACTAAGTTGTAATTGAAGACAAATGTCGGGAACTAAGAGGGGAGTGGACAAGGTATAACATTGTCAGGAATTTTGGCGCAATTTGGGTTAGGGTTAGGATTAGACCTACGTTTCACTGCATTCACAATAAGGGATCGGACATATTGATCAGCAAACACTTTAACTTTTATTTGAACTGGATATTTGTGTTTTAATTAATTTGTCATCCTCTTAATAAAATCTTGTTCTGAATGAAATTGTAGGAGCACTATAGTTTTTTTGTTGCATCTAAATGTAAGGGAAACCATAAAACTATGGAAAATAATGTACAATTAATTTGTATTAATTATAATACACTGCACACAGACAAGCATTTGATTCCACACGGTTTTGTTACATGCATGTCATAATGCAGTGTGTAATTATACCAAAAGAAGGTATAGATACCATAGTAGCATTATTAGAAATTGGTTTATGTTCCGTTCTGTCATCATTGCTAACAACAACAACAACAACAACAACAACAACAGCAACAGACAAATGCATATATGTATGTATGTATGTATGTATGTATGTATGTATGTATGTGTGTGTGTATGTATGTATGTATGTATGTGCGTGTGCGTGTGTGTGTTTTTTTGTTTGTTTGTTTGTTTGTTGTTTGTTTGTTGTGACTGCACTTATTACAGTAAGAGACTCGTCTACCTAATATTTTGGTCGTCATATCTATGAAGTGAGTTGAGGATCAGGAAAACAGTTTCAAAATCCATTGTGTCTTATGCAAGTATATGTATTAAAAACACGAACACATCGCCATGGAATCAGCCCTCGGGCTAATGCATACAAGCAACATTTAGAGAGCAAGATAGGTCCCAATTACTGCGTGCTTTAGGCCAAAATGACAACGCTGAGGAATCTTAATGGAGACTATTACTATACCAACAACGCCGTTGAATGCTTAAAGTAACACAAGTCACACTTTATCCACAGGCTAGTACGCTAGTCTAATTGAATTGTTGATTACATACTCATAGTAAGAGAACCACTGAACTGAAAGGTCAAATGAGGTCATGAATGTCGTCAATTCCAAGATAGACTCGCCATAAATTGCGGCAGACGGGATTTGATAAGGACCTGATGATCTTCTTGCAAACCTTGTTGCATCTACAGGGGATATAGATGAAGGAATGAATGAATGAATGAATGAATCATGGTCGCTATTATTGCACTATGCAAAAATATTGCAAGGATTAGGTCTTGAAAAATAGAAAAGTACCTAAAAAGAACAGAAGAACTTGAAAGCATTTGACATAAATTGACAATATTCACTATATATGTAGTTTTACGTCAACAGTCGCTAGAAAAATTATTATTGATAGTCATAAATAGTAGGATAGTCCCTGAAATTATTGTAGAACTGACGTTTTGCCTAAGGATTGTTAATGTTCCATCGCAGCTGCTGTGTCACTATTAAAAGTTCACTTTGTACAAATATGACCACTTCATTGATTGACCACAGACAGACAGACAGACAGACAGACAGACAGACAGACAGACGCACCCCCATTTATATATGTATGTATGTATGTATGTATGTATGTATGTATGTATGTATGTATGTATGTATGTATGTATGTATGTTTGTAATTATGTATGTATGTATGTATGTATGTGTGTGTGTGTGTATGTATGTATGTATGTATGTATGTATGTATGTATGTATGTATGTATGTATGTATGTGTGTATGTGTGTATGTGTGTATGTATGTGTATATGTATGTATGTATGTATGTATGTATGTACGTATGTATATGTATGTATGTATGTATGTATGTATGTATGTATGTATGTATGTGTGTATGTGTATGCGTGTGTGTGTGTGTGTATGTGTATGGGGTACCATACATATATAAATCACTCAGAATCGAAAGGGGGCTACGAATATTCTTGGGTTTATTTCGGGAGGGCATGGAATACTTTGAAGGCGCAAAAAGGGGCTCTGGAAGCATTTTGACAAAAACATTCTCTCCTCCGGTCCGCCCCGGCCCCCACCCTGTACTCTGGTGTTGAACAATTCTGTCGTCCTAAGGGACCGGACAGAATTTACGGCAGGGGGGGGGGGGGGGCTGGGGAGAAATTATCTCTGACTTGGTTTTTTTCCTGGCCCCCCCATCCACTGTGACCAAAATTTCACAGCCCCCCCCTTTCAAAAGTATAAAAATTTCATGGCCCCCCCCCCCCAAAAAGAAAAAAAGTGCACAATATCCTGTCCCCTACAATAACTAAAAAGAGTACAAATTTTTTTGTTACTGTAGTAGACTGTCGACAGTCGCTCGCGCCTTTTTTCCCCTTACGGTTTATCTAAACTCCGATCCGGCGCAACACTAGTCTAATCGCAAACTGATATCGAGGGCCGAAGGCCCGAGTCACGGTGATCGAGGGCCGAAGGCCCGAGCGACTCGCTTGGGCCTTCGCAATTCGGCCCTCGAAATCAGTTTGCGATTATACTAGTGTTGCGCCGGACCGGAGTTTAGATAAAACGTAGGAAAAAAAGGCGCGAGCGACTGTCGACAGTCTGTTACTGTAGCACAACTGTAATATTTCTTTTGGTACTACTATTATGTTACTATTTCAGCCCAAACAACTTAGTAGTTGTAGAGGAAGTTTTTTAGAAAACAAAACAAAATAAAACATTTTGACCATACATGTAATCATACACATGTGGTATAATCTTGTTTATTTCCCAACTAGACACCATAAGTAGTCATCACTTAATACCAAGGCATTTGATGTGGTGGTTTTAACTGTCATTCGCTGATACATACACAGAAACACAGACACAGAGTAAACACACATTCACATGCGTGATTTGTGAAAAACTGTAGTGGGGACATTTGTGGGGAGTATCTAAGGACATCACATCACCTACATAGTGTATTCAAATATCTATTTATACTCATAACACAATAACTATCTAATGTCAGACATTTGTGATGTCATGAAGTGCTAGCAAACTAAGGATTTTATGCACACTGAGGTCTGACAAATATAGCTTTCACTTTCCTACACCAAATGCATTACCAATACATATGTAAATGTAAGACATTTGTGACTTCATGAAAGTGCAAAAAAATTCAGAATGTTGTGGAATACTTAGATGTAATCAATATGCTTTCAGTTCCAAAACCATACATATTTAAACCTATAGTGTCAGGCATTTGTGACTTCATGAAACATTGGCTTGGTTTAGTGAAAGCCAAACAAAATAAGTGACATTGCAAGAAGATTCCCACAGAATGAAGTTGTTGTTAGCGAACGACACAGGAAGACAAGGAGAAAGAAGGAAAATAAAAGAAAAGTAAGAAGATGGAAAGAGAAAAGAACAATTAGTCAAACACAAACACTGTTGTTAACTGTTTTTAGTGAGCAACTTGTGGATAAGGTTGTAGGAAAATACAGCCAGAAGGCAACTACCAAAGTTAGTGCAAAGTCACAGATGAAAAAACACTTAACACCACACAGACATCTAAATGCTTTACAATATTTAGTACAGATAGATGCATTTGATGATGCTGAGGAGGGAAATAGTTTAATTTCACTGGTTTTAGATAGAAAGAAAGTCTTGCCTCACATCTTCAGACTCTAGTGAGTCTGAGAGTGAAACTCAAGAATAGTGTCAAGGAAAGAAATAAAACACCTATCTAAATTAATCTGGCCAGACGTTTTTGCATTGACATTTTTCACCAAAAGGTCACTTTTTAATCACATAAATTACAGGTCCTATGCTAGTATATTACCATATATATATATATGTATCATTGATGGTAATTACACACTGAACCTGTTTCCACAGTGCTAAAATGTATGTATGTATGTATGTATGTATGTATACATATGTGTGTGTGTAAGTGTGTGTGTGAACAACTTGGAGTATATAAGAGTAATTCAGGGTGTATCAAATTAATCTTGAGTAGTGTTTTTATGCTTCACTAAATATGTACATACAAACGTACACACTTCCATTTTAATACATAAATGAAAGTGTAGACATTCAATATTAAAGGCGATATCAAGTGCTATCTCATGCAATGTTAACTTTTCTAACATATTCATCTTTTTCAATGACAAAATATTTCGCGGCCCCCCCCTCTCAAACCATGAGAATTTTCATGGCCCCCCTTCAAGCCTCCCATTTTTTTCATGGCCCCCCCAATTTCTCCCCAGGCCCCCCCTCTGCCGTAAATTCTGTCCGGCCCCTAAAATCTAAATTCTTGCTACAAAAACTGAATATTATTGTATGTGACGATTACAGTGAAGGCCCAACATGATATTTACCCTGTTTTTTGAGCGCTCTTGAATAGTTGACTGTAACATTCCAATGTTTATATATATATATGGCAATAACGAATCATAATCTGAATCTGAAATGTGTTAATTTAATTAGAGTAATGTCAAAAATGTTATCAATTGTCAGCCCTGCATATGATTAGATATCACACAGTAAGTGGTCTCTGGAGATTATTCACAATTACATCAATTGTTATTAAAAATTTCCAAAACAAATTGATTAATATAGTCACCCCTGTTTTTTCCCTACTCATGGTGGATCTCGACATCTTTGTATATTTCAGTATGGAAGAAGTCCTTCTACGTCAAACTTTCAAACGAAATTATAATTCAGTGTACAGTAACTAAAATAATCGACATCACCACCACCACCACCACCACCACCACCACCACCACCACCACCACCACCACCATCACCACCACCACCACAATAACTAAAATAAGCTACATCACCACCATGGCACCACCACCACATTAACTAAACTAAGCTACATCATCACCACCAACACCACAGTAACTAAAATAAGCTACATCACCACCACCACCAGAGTAACTAAAATAAGCTACACCACCACCACCACCACCACAGTAACTAAAATAAGCTACATCACCTCCATCACAACCACCATCACCATCACCACAGTAACTAAAATAAGCTACATCACCAGCACCACCACAGTAACTAAAATAAGCTACATCACCACCACCACCACCACCACCACCACAGTAACTAAAATAAGCTACATTACCACAACCACCATCAACACCACAGTAACTAAAATAAGCTACATCACCACCACCACCACCACCACCACCATCACCACCACCACCACCACCACCACAGTAACTAAAATATGCTACATCACACCACCACAACCACCACCACCGCAGTAACTAAAATAAGCTACATCACCACCATAGCACCACCATCACCACCACAGTAAACTAAGATAAGCTACACCACCACCACCACCACAACCACTACCGAAGTAACTAAAATAAGCTACATCACCCCCACCACCACCACCACCACCACCACCACCACCACCACAGTAAATAAAATAAGATACATCACACCACCACCACCACCAAAGTAACTAAAATAAGCTACATCATACCACCACAACGACCACCGCAGTAACTAAAATAAGCTACATCACCACCATAGCACCACCATCACCACCACAGTAAACTAAGATAAGCTTCATCACCACCACTACCAACACCAAAGTAACTAAAATAAGCTACATCACCACACCACTAACACCAAAGTAACTAAAATAAGCTCCATCACAACCACCAACACAAACACCACAGTAACTAAAATAAGCTGCATCACCACCACCACCACCACCACTGCCATCACCAAAAGTAACTAAAATAAGCTACATCACCACACCACCAACACCAAAGTAACTAAAATAAGCTCCATCACAACCACCAACACCAACACCACAGTAACTAAAATAAGCTGCATCACCACCACCACTGCCACTACAACAGTAACTAAAATAAGCTACACCACCACCACCACAGTAACTAAAATAAGCTACATCATCATCATCACCACCACCACTACCACTACCACTACACAGTAACTAAAGTAAGCCACACCACCACCACTACAACAGTAACTAAAATAAGCTACATCACCACCACCACCACCACCACTACCACTATCAAAGTAACTAAAGTAAGCTACACCACCACCACCATAGTAACTAAAATAAGCTACACCAACACCACCACAGTAACTAAAATAAGCTACATCATCACCACCACCACCACTACCACCACCTCAGTAACTAAAATAAGCTACACCACCACCACCACAGTAACTAAAATAAGCTACATCATCACCACCACCACCACCACCACCACCACAGTAACTAAAATAAGCTACATCACCACCACCACCACCACCACAGTAACTAAAATATGCTACATCACACCACCACCGCAAAAACTAAAGTAAGCTGCATCACCACCATAACCAACACCATAGTTACTAATTTAAGCTATATCACCACCATACCACCACCATCACCACCACAGTAACTAAGATAAGCTACACCACCACCACAACTACTACCACTACCACAGTAACTAAAATAAGCTACATCACCACCACCACCACCACCACCAAAGTAACTAAAATAAGCTACATCACAACACCACAACAACCACCACAGTAACTAAAATAAGCTGCATCAACACCATCACCAAAGTAACTAAAATAAGCTACATCACAACACCACAGTAACTAAAATAAGTTATATCACCACCACCACAAACACCAAAGTAACTAAAATAAGCTATATCACCACCAACACCACTACCACTACCACAGTAACTAAAATAAGCTACATCACCACCAACACCACTACCACTACCACAGTAACTAAAATAAGCTACATCACCACCAACACCACTACCACTACCACAGTAACTAAAATAAGCTACATCATCACCACCACCACCACCACTACCACTACCACAGTAACTAAAGTAAGCCACACCAACACCACCACCACAGTAACTAAAATAAGCTACATCACCACCACCACCACAGTAACTAAAATAAGCTGCATCAACACCACCACCACCACTACCACTACCACAGTAACTAAAGTAAGCTACACCACCACCACCATAGTAACTAAAATAAGCTACACCACCACCACCACAGTAACTAAAATAAGCTACACCACCACCACCACCACCACCACCACCACCACCAAAGTAACTAAAATAAGATACACCACCACACCACCACAGTAACTAGAATAAGCTTCCACCACCATCACAACAACCACCAAAGTAACTAAAATAAGTTACATCACCACCACCACTAAAGTAACTAAGGGACCGGTCAGTTTCTTCGGCCTGGGGTGGGGCGGTGGATTTGTAGGGGGGGGGGGGTCATCCTATTTTTGAAATTGGCAGTAGGGGGGGGGGTCATGCTGTTTTGAAAATTGTGGATGGGGGGGGGTCATTGTGTTATAAATTGTGATGGAAGAAAAAATCCTTTCTACAATGGCATATAGCCTTGTCTGAATTCTTTAATATTACTTATTAGTTCAAACATAACTATACATATACATATACATGTATTACCTAGCTACCACACTAGTTACAGAACATGTCATGTAAATGATTGGCTGTTTCACAATCAATGCTTCACTTATATTGCAGTTTGGGGCAAAAGTGAACTTGAAGGTTTCGTAATGGCAATTTTCATAGATAGTTTATAAATGAAGTTAATCTAAATTGTTCTACTCGTCATGTTATTGACACTACAAATCACCACATCTCATCAGATTCCAGTTTCTATTATACACTAGGTATGACCACCTAAAGTTCTCTAACATACCGGTGACTTTATTATACATATATTAATGCCCCTATACTAATGTTACATGTCTACTTTATGTGATATAGGAAACTCATTTAAAACGTACATTTACGTTAGCTTTTCGAAGCTTGGAAATATTACCTCAAAGGTTATGAATAACCTAAACATTGCCTTAGTATCTCAAGCAAAAAACTCCATATCTGCCAGGGGGGAAACCCCAAGGACTTCCTCACCCCCAGAGGTCACTCATGCATTCAACCAACAATCAGATGCACCAACAACCTTTTTACTGTCATAATGGTATTAAACTTTTCTTAAATATTTTCACCCTATTCTAATTTGAGATGATATTGTCTTTTCAAGATGTGAAATGTTTGCCAAGATAGTCTAAAATTGCCTTAATCTCCAAATCTCCCCTACCAATGATACTACCATTAGATGTACTGACCTTTACTACATGTATATAATGATGCCATTTAACTTTTTAAGAACATATTTCAACCCTTAGTGTAAGTTATAAAGAATAGTTTCTGATACTTGCTGTCTTGTAAAGCATGGATTAAGTTATTGCTTGAAGGGTCTAAATAGCGTAAATATTGGCTATAAGAGTAAAAATCCTCCAGGGCTTCTAGAGGGAGACCCCTCAGACCCCCCACATGAGGTGGACATATCCCAGTCTCAAGCTCTCCCCCTCTTACTGTCAAGATGCTATCAAAGTGTATTTCAAAAGTATTTCAACCCTATGTAGTTGTTTTTTACATGTTGGTGTTGTCTTGTAAGGCTTGGAAATTATTGTCTGAAAGGGTCTGAATACAGTAGTCTCAAAATTGACTTTTCAGGGAAAAACCATCCAGGGCTTCTAGGGGGAGACCCCCTAGGACCCCCCCCCCCCATGAGGTGTACACATCCCAGTCTCCGGATCCCCCCTACCTCTTACTGTCAAGATCCTATCAAACTATATTTCAAAAATATTTCAACCTTATATAGTTGCTTTTTACATGTTGGTGCTTTCTTGTAAAGCTTGGAAATGATTTTCTAAAAATGTCTGAATAGTCTCAAAATTGACTTTTCAGAGTTAAAAACCTCCTGGGCTTCTATGGGGAGACCCCCTAGGACCACCCATTACAGCTGTACATATTCCCTTCTCAAAGCTTTCCCCCTACCTTTCACTGTCAAGATGCTATTAAAGCCCTTTTCAAATATATTTACCCTGTGTAGTCAATACAGTAACTAAGATAAGCTACACCACCACCACAACTACTACCACTACCACAGTAACTAAAATAAGCTACATCACCACCACCACCACCACCACCAAAGTAACTAAAATAAGCTACATCACAACACCACAACAACCACCACAGTAACTAAAATAAGCTGCATCAACACCATCACCAAAGTAACTAAAATAAGCTACATCACAACACCACAACAACCACCACAGTAACTAAAATAAGCTGCATCAACACCACCACCACCAACACCACAGTAACTAAAATAAGTTATATCACCACCACCAACACCACTACCACTACCACAGTAACTAAAATAAGCTACATCATCACCACCACCACCACCACTACCACTACCACAGTAACTAAAGTAAGCCACACCAACACCAACACCACAGTAACTAAAATAAGCTACATCACCACCACCACCACAGTAACTAAAATAAGCTACATCACCACCACCACCACAGTAACTAAGATAAGCTGCATCAACACCACCACCACCACTACCACTACCACAGTAACTAAAGTAAGCTACACCACCACCACCATAGTAACTAAAATAAGCTACACCACCACCACCACAGTAACTAAAATAAGCTACACCACCACCACCACCACCACCACCACCAAAGTAACTAAAATAAGATACACCACCACACCACCACAGTAACTAGAATAAGCTTCCACCACCATCACAACAACCACCAAAGTAACTAAAATAAGTTACATCACCACCACCACTAAAGTAACTAAGGGACCGGTCAGTTTCTTCGGCCTGGGGTGGGGCGGTGGATTTGTAGGGGGGGGGGGTCATCCTATTTTTGAAATTGGCAGTAGGGGGGGGGGTCATGCTGTTTTGAAAATTGTGGATGGGGGGGGTCATTGTGTTATAAATTGTGATGGAAGAAAAAATCCTTTCTACAATGGCATATAGCCTTGTCTGAATTCTTTAATATTACTTATTAGTTCAAACATAACTATACATATACATATACATGTATTACCTAGCTACCACACTAGTTACAGAACATGTCATGTAAATGATTGGCTGTTTCACAATCAATGCTTCACTTATATTGCAGTTTGGGGCAAAAGTGAACTTGAAGGTTTCGTAATGGCAATTTTCATAGATAGTTTATAAATGAAGTTAATCTAAATTGTTCTACTCGTCATGTTATTGACACTACAAATCACCACATCTCATCAGATTCCAGTTTCTATTATACACTAGGTATGACCACCTAAAGTTCTCTAACATACCGGTGACTTTATTATACATATATTAATGCCCCTATACTAATGTTACATGTCTACTTTATGTGATATAGGAAACTCATTTAAAACGTACATTTACGTTAGCTTTTCGAAGCTTGGAAATATTACCTCAAAGGTTATGAATAACCTAAACATTGCCTTAGGATCTCAAGCAAAAAACTCCATATCTGCCAGGGGGGAAACCCCAAGGACTTCCTCACCCCCAGAGGTCACTCATGCATTCAACCAACAATCAGATGCACCAACAACCTTTTTACTGTCATAATGGTATTAAACTTTTCTTAAATATTTTCACCCTATTCTAATTTGAGATGATATTGTCTTTTCAAGATGTGAAATGTTTGCCAAGATAGTCTAAAATTGCCTTAATCTCCAAATCTCCCCTACCAATGATACTACCATTAGATGTGCTGACCTTTACTACATGTATATAATGATGCCATTTAACTTTTTAAGAACATATTTCAACCTTTAGTGTAAGTTATAAAGAATAGTTTCTGATACTTGCTGTCTTGTAAAGCATGGATTAAGTTATTGCTTGAAGGGTCTAAATAGCGTAAATATTGGCTATAAGAGTAAAAATCCTCCAGGGCTTCTAGAGGGAGACCCCTCAGACCCCCCGCATGAGGTGGACATATCCCAGTCTCAAGCTCTCCCCCTCTTACTGTCAAGATGCTATCAAAGTGTATTTCAAAAGTATTTCAACCCTATGTAGTTGTTTTTTACATGTTGGTGTTGTCTTGTAAGGCTTGGAAATTATTGTCTGAAAGGGTCTGAATACAGTAGTCTCAAAATTGACTTTTCAGGGAAAAACCCTCCAGGGCTTCTAGGGGGAGACCCCCTAGGACCCCCCCCCCATGAGGTGTACACATCCCAGTCTCCGGATCCCCCCTACCTCTTACTGTCAAGATCCTATCAAACTATATTTCAAAAATATTTCAACCTTATATAGTTGCTTTTTACATGTTGGTGCTTTCTTGTAAAGCTTGGAAATGATTTTCTAAAAATGTCTGAATAGTCTCAAAATTGACTTTTCAGAGTTAAAAACCTCCTGGGCTTCTATGGGGAGACCCCCTAGGACCACCCATTACAGCTGTACATATTCCCTTCTCAAAGCTTTCCCCCTACCTTTCACTGTCAAGATGCTATTAAAGCCCTTTTCAAATATATTTACCCTGTGTAGTCAATAATTATAATTATGATAGTGCTGACCCGGGATCTTATAAAGTAGATGCAAGACAGCCAAGCAGTCACGATCAAAAAATACCTGTCACTCATGCGAATATCATATATGGGGGGGTCATCATGTTTTAGAATTAAGTGATGGGGGGGGGTCAGCCTGTTTTGGGTTTTACAGATGGGGGGGGGGGGGTCAGTGACTTTTTGTCAGCCTGATTTAAGAATCCACCGACCCCTCCCCCCCCCAGGCTGGAGAAACTGACCGGTCCCTAAAATAAGCTACATCACCACCACCAACACCACCACAGTAACTAGAATAAGCTACATCACCACCACCACCAAAGTAACTAAAATAAGCTACATCACCACCACCACCAAAGTAACTAAAATAAGCTACATCACCACCACCAACACCACCACAGTAACTAAAATAAGCTGCATCAACACCATCACCACAGTAACTAAAATAAGCTACATCATCATCACCACCAACACCACCACAGTAACTAAAATAAGCTACATCATCATCACCACCAACACCACCACAGTAACTAAAATAAGCTACATCATCACCACCACCAACACCACCACAGTAACTAAAATAAGCTGCATCAACACCAACACCACAGTAACTAAAATAAGCTACATCACCACCACCACCATAGTAACTAGAATAAGCTACATCACCACCACCACCAAAGTAACTAAAATAAGCTACATCACCACCACCACCACCACCAGCACCACCACAGTAACTAAAGTAAACTACATCACCACCATCATCACCACCACAGGAACTAAAATAAGCTACATCACCACCACCACCATAGTAACTAGAATAAGCTACATCACAACCACCACCACCACCATAGTAACTAAAATAAGCTACATCACCACCACCACCATAGTAACTAGAATAAGCTACATCACAACCACCACCATAGTAACTAGAATAAGCTACATCACAACCACCACCACCATCATAGTAACTAAAATAAGCTACATCACCACCACCACCATAGTAACTAGAATAATCTACATCGACAACACCACCAACACCAACTAAAATAAGCTACATCACCACCACCACCACCACCACAGTAACTACAATAAACTAAAGCATCACCACCACCACCAGCACCACAGTAAATAAAATGAGCTACCTCACCACCACCACCACCACCACAGTAAATAAAATAAGCTACCTCACCACCACCACCATAGTAACTAAAATAAGCATCACCACTTCAACCACCACCAAAGTAACTAAAATAAGCTACATCACCACCACCAACACCAACACCAACACCACCACAGTAATTAAAATAAGCTACATCATCACCACCACCACCACCACCACCACAGTAACTACAATAAGCTACATCACCACCACCACCACCACCACCACAGTAACTAAAATAAGCTACATCACCACCACCACCACCACAGTAACTAAAATAAGCTACATCATCACCACCACCACCACCACCACAGTAACTAAAATAAGCTACATCACCACCACCACCACCACCACCACCACAGTAACTAAAATAAGCTACATCATCACAACCACCACCACCACCACCACAGTAACTAAAATAAGCTACATCATCATCACCACCACCACCACCAGAGTAACTACAATAAGCTACATCACCACCACCACCACCATCACCAAAGTAACTAAAATAAGCTACATCACCACCATGACAACAACCACCAAAGTAACTAAAATAAGCTACATCACCACCACCATCACCACCAAAGTAACTAAAATAAGCTATATCACCACCACCACAACCATAGTAACTAAAATAAGCTACATCACCACCACCACAGTAACTAAAATAAGCTATATCACCACCACCACCACCACCAGCACCACCACAGTAACTAAAATAAGCTACACCACCACCACCACAGTAACTAAAATAAGCTACATCACCACCACCACAGTAACTAAAATAAGATGCATCACCACCACCACCACAGTAACTAAAATAAGCTACATCATCACCACCACCACCACACTAACTAAAATAAGCTACATCACCACCACCATCAACACCACAGTAACTAAAATAAGCTATATCACCACCACCACCACCACAGTAACTGAAATAAGCTACATCACCACCACCACAGTAACTAAAATAAGCTACATCACCACCACCACAGTAACTAAAATAAGATGCATCACCACCACCACCACAGTAACTAAAATAAGCTACATCACCACCACAACCACAGTAACTAAAATAAGCTACATCACCACCACCACCACAGTAACTAAAATAAGCTACATCACCACCACCACAGTAACTAAAATAAGCTATACCACCACCAACACCACCACAGTAACTAAAATAAGCTACATCACCACCACCACAGTAACTAAAATAAGCTACATCACCACCACCATCACCACCACAGTAACTAAAATAAGCTACATCACCACCACCACCACCACCACAGTAACTAGAATAAGCTACATCACCACCACCACAGTAACTAAAATAAGCTACATCACCACCACCACCACCACCACAGTAACTAAAATAAGCTACATCACCACCACCACAGTAACTAAAATAAGCTATATCACCACCACCACAGTAACTAGAATAAGCTACATCACCACCACCACCACCACCAGCACCACCACAGTAACTAAAGTAAGCTACACCACCACCACCATAGTAACTAGAATAAGGTACATCACCACCACCACCACAACCACAGTAACTAAAATAAGCTATATCACCACCACCACCACCACAGTAACTAAAATAAGCTACATCACCACCACCACCACAGTAACTAAAATAAGCTACATCACCACCAAAGTTAATAAAATATGCTGCATCACCACCACCACCACCACCACCACCACAGTAACTAAAATAAGCTGCATCACCACCACCACAGTAACTAAAATAAGCTATATCACCACCACCACAACCACAGTAACTAAAATAAGCTATATCACCACCACCACAGTAACTAAAATAAGCTATATCACCACCACCACAACCACAGTAACTAAAATAAGCTATATCACCACCACCACAACCACAGTAACTAAAATAAGCTATATCACCACCACCACAACCACAGTAACTAGAATAAGCTACATCACCACCACCACAGTAACTAGAATAAGCTACATCACCACCACCACCACCACCGCCACAGTAACAAAAATAAGCTACATCACCACCACCACCACCAACACAACCATAACTAAAATAAGCTACATCACCACCACCACCACCACCAAAGTAACTAAAATAAGCTGCATCACCACCACCACCACAATAACTAAAATAAGCTACATCACCACCACCACCACCACCACCACTACTACTACACAGTAACTAAAGTAAGCCACACCACCACCACCACCACCACAGTAACTAAAATAAGCTACATCACCACCATCACCAAAGTAACTAAAATAAGCTACATCATCACCACACCACCGTAACCAAAATAAGCTACATCACAACCACCACCACCAACACCACAGTAACTAAAATAAGCTGCATCACCACCACCAACACCACCACCACTATCAGAGTAACTAAAATGAGCTACATCACCACCACCATCAACACCACAGTAACTAAAATAAGCTACACCGTACCACAGTAACTAAAATAAGCTGCATCACCACCACCAACACCACCACCACTATCAGAGTAACTAAAATGAGCTACATCACCACCACCATCAACACCACAGTAACTAAAATGAGCTACATCACCACCACCATCAACACCACAGTAACTAAAATAAGCTACACCGTACCACAGTAACTAAAATAAGCTGCATCACCACCACCAACACCACCACCACTATCAGAGTAACTAAAATGAGCTACATCACCACCACCATCAACACCACAGTAACTAAAATGAGCTACATCACCACCACCATCAACACCACAGTAACTAAAATAAGCTACATCACCACCACCACCACCACCACCACAGTAACTGAAATAAGCTACATCACCACCACCACCACCACCACACTAACTAAAATAAGCTACATCACCTCCACCACCACAGTAACTAAAATAAGCTACATCATCACCACCACCACCACCACCACCACACTAACTTAAATAAGCTACACAACACCACCACCACCACCACCACAATAACTAAAATAAGCTGCATCACCACCATCACCAAAGTAACTAAAATAAGCTACATCACCACCACACCACCGTAACTAAAATAAGCTACATCACAACCACCAACACCAACACCACAGTAACTAAAATAAGCTGCATCACCACCAACACCACCACCACTATCAGAGTAACTAAAATGAGCTACATCACCACCACCATCAACACCACAGTAACTAAAATAAGCTACACCGTACCACAGTAACTAAAATAAGCTACATCACCACCACCACCACCACCACCACCACACTAACTAAAATAAGCTACATCACCACCACCATCAACACCACAGTAACTGAAATAAGCTACACCACAGTAACTTAAATAAGCTACATCACCACCACCACCACCACACTAACTAAAATAAGCTACATCACTGCCACCACCACAGTAACTAAAATAAGCTACATCATCATCACCACCACCACCACCACCACCACCACCACAGTAACTAAAATAAGCTACATCACTGCCACCACCACCGCCACCACCACCACAGTAACTAAAATAAGCTATATCACCACCATCACCACCACAATAACTACAATAAGCTACATCACCACCACCACCACCAAATTAACTACAATATGCTGCATCATCACCACCACCACTACCACCATTACCACCAAAGTAACTAAAATAAGATACATCACCACCACCACAGTATCTAGAATAAGCTACATCATCACCATCACAACAACAACCAAAGTAACTAAAATAAGCTACATCACCACCACCATCACCACCACAATAACTACAATAAGCTACATCACCACCACCACCACCAAAGTAACTACAATATGCTGCATCATCACCACCACCACTACCACCACCACCATTACCACCAAAGTAACTAAAATAAGCTACATCATCACCACCACCACCACCACAGGAACTAAAATAAGCTACATCACCACCATCACCACAGCAACTAAAATAAGCAACACCACAGTAACTAAAATAAGCTACATCACCACCACCACCACACTAACTAAAATAAGCTACATCACCACCACCATCAACACCACAGTAACTGAAATAAGCTACACCACAGTAACTAAAATAAGCTACATCACCACCACCACCACCACCACCACACTAACTAAAATAAGCTACATCACCTCCACCACCACAGTAACTAAAATAAGCTACATCATCACCACCACCACCACCACAGTAACTAAAATAAGCTACACAACACCACCACCACCACCACCACAATAACTAAAATAAGCTGCATCACCACCATCACCAAAGTAACTAAAATAAGCTACATCACCACCACACCACCGTAACTAAAATAAGCTACATCACAACCACCACCACCAACACCACAGTAACTAAAATAAGCTGCATCACCACCAACACCACCACCACTATCAGAGTAACTAAAATGAGCTACATCACCACCACCATCAACACCACAGTAACTAAAATAAGCTACACCACAGTAACTAAAATAAGCTACATCATCACCACCACCACCACCACCACCACCACACTAACTAAAATAAGCTACATCACCACCACCATCAACACCACAGTAACTGAAATAAGCTACACCACAGTAACTAAAATAAGCTGCATCACCACCATCACCAAAGTAACTAAAATAAGCTACATCACCACCACACCACCGTAACTAAAATAAGCTACATCACAACCACCACCACCAACACCACAGTAACTAAAATAAGCTGCATCACCACCAACACCACCACCACTATCAGAGTGACTAAAATGAGCTACATCACCACCACCATCAACACCACAGTAACTAAAATAAGCTACACCGTACCACAGTAACTAAAATAAGCTACATCATCACCACCACCACCACACTAACTAAAATAAGCTACATCACCACCACCATCAACACCACAGTAACTGAAATAAGCTACACCACAGTAACTAAAATAAGCTACATCACCACCACCACCACACTAACTAAAATAAGCTACATCACTGCCACCACCACAGTAACTAAAATAAGCTACATCATCATCACCACCACCACCACCACCACCACAGTAACTAAAATAAGCTACATCACTGCCACCACCACCACCACCACCACCACAACTACAGTAACTAAAATCAGCTGAATCACCGCCGCCACCACCACAGTAACTAAAATAAGCTACATCACCACCACCACCACCAAAGTAACTACAATATGCTGCATCATCACCACCACCACTACCACCACCACCATCACCACCAAAGTAACTAAAATAAGCTACATCACCACCACCACAGTAACTAAAATAAGCTACATCACCACCACCACAGTAACTAGAATAAGATGCATCACCACCACCACCACAGTAACTAAAATAAGCTACATCATCACCACCACAGTAACTAGAATAAGGTACATCACCACCACCAACACCACCACCAACACCACCACCACCAAAGGAACTAAAATAAGCTACATCACCACCATCACCACAGCAACTAAAATAATCTACATCGACAACACCACCACCACCACCACCACAGTAACTAAAATAAGCTACATCATCATCACCACCACCACCACCACAGTAACTAAAATAAGCTACATCACCACCACCACCACCAAAGTAACTACAATATGCTGCATCATCACCACCACCACTACCACCACCACCATTACCACCAAAGTAACTAAAATAAGCTACATCATCACCACCACCACCACCACAGGAACTAAAATAAGCTACATCACCACCATCACCACAGCAACTAAAATAAGCAACACCACAGTAACTAAAATAAGCTACATCACCACCACCACCACACTAACTAAAATAAGCTACATCACCACCACCATCAACACCACAGTAACTGAAATAAGCTACACCACAGTAACTAAAATAAGCTACATCACCACCACCACCACCACCACCACACTAACTAAAATAAGCTACATCACCTCCACCACCACAGTAACTAAAATAAGCTACATCATCACCACCACCACCACAGTAACTAAAATAAGCTACACAACACCACCACCACCACCACCACAATAACTAAAATAAGCTGCATCACCACCATCACCAAAGTAACTAAAATAAGCTACATCACCACCACACCACCGTAACTAAAATAAGCTACATCACAACCACCACCACCAACACCACAGTAACTAAAATAAGCTGCATCACCACCAACACCACCACCACTATCAGAGTAACTAAAATGAGCTACATCACCACCACCATCAACACCACAGTAACTAAAATAAGCTACACCACAGTAACTAAAATAAGCTACATCATCACCACCACCACCACCACCACCACCACACTAACTAAAATAAGCTACATCACCACCACCATCAACACCACAGTAACTGAAATAAGCTACACCACAGTAACTAAAATAAGCTGCATCACCACCATCACCAAAGTAACTAAAATAAGCTACATCACCACCACACCACCGTAACTAAAATAAGCTACATCACAACCACCACCACCAACACCACAGTAACTAAAATAAGCTGCATCACCACCAACACCACCACCACTATCAGAGTGACTAAAATGAGCTACATCACCACCACCATCAACACCACAGTAACTAAAATAAGCTACACCGTACCACAGTAACTAAAATAAGCTACATCATCACCACCACCACCACACTAACTAAAATAAGCTACATCACCACCACCATCAACACCACAGTAACTGAAATAAGCTACACCACAGTAACTAAAATAAGCTACATCACCACCACCACCACACTAACTAAAATAAGCTACATCACTGCCACCACCACAGTAACTAAAATAAGCTACATCATCATCACCACCACCACCACCACCACCACAGTAACTAAAATAAGCTACATCACTGCCACCACCACCACCACCACCACAACTACAGTAACTAAAATCAGCTGAATCACCGCCACCACCACCACAGTAACTAAAATAAGCTACATCACCACCACCACCACCAAAGTAACTACAATATGCTGCATCATCACCACCACCACTACCACCACCACCATCACCACCAAAGTAACTAAAATAAGCTACATCACCACCACCACAGTAACTAGAATAAGGTACATCACCACCACCAACACCACCACCAACACCACCACCACCACAGGAACTAAAATAAGCTACATCACCACCATCACCACAGCAACTAAAATAATCTACATCGACAACACCACCACCACCACCACCACAGTAACTAAAATAAGCTATATCACCACCACCACCACCACCACCACAGTAACTAAAATAAGCTACATCACCACCACCACCACAGTAACTAAAATAAGCTACATCACCACCACCACCACCACCACCACCACAGTAACTAAAATAAGCTACATCATCATCACCACCACAGTAACTAAAATAAGCTGTATTAGTTCTAGAGATAGACTCAGTCCAACTAAGATAATTGAAGTGAAAAGAAGTGGGTGGGAGTACATCTAAATGTCTCGACCAGTCACTATAATCTTCTGATGATCTTTATTAAAACCGACGTTTCGGCAATGCAACAGTTGCCTTCTTCAGGGTCAAACTAATAGATATAAAATGGATAACAACGAAAGTCACAAAATGCTGAAAATGAATACAGAATAAAAGCGTTGGAATAAAATGCTACAGATATGGAAGTAAAATATGACTACAGGGTGAAAAGATCTCACTAAACCTCGGAGGTACGGTCAATACCCTTGGGTGACAGTGTGTCTAAATTGTTGATGTACGAGAGTTCGTGCTGTCTTCTGACCTTTGTGTTAGCAGTACGCATCTTACATAAACAGCTTATTGAGTGAGTTTATGCCCCGGTTGATTGAAGTGTTCGGATACAGGGGTCGATTTGTTGTTACGAATAGTATAAACATGTTCATAAATACGTCTCTTAAATACTCTTTTTGTCTCCCCGATGTATTGTTTAAGACATTTCTGACAGGTGATGATGTAAATGAGATTACCAGTGGTACATGTGATGTGACCTATGACATTGTGAATGTTGTTGGTGGTGGTGCTGTTTACTGTGTTACCTTCGGTGATAAATTCACATTGGTTACATTGACCACAGCGTTTAGTAGTGCCTGGATTATCAGAGATGTTTTGGGGGGTTAATTTAGCCTGTACTAGTGATCGCCTTAGGGACCGGTCAGTTTCTCCAGCTTTTTTTTTTTTGGGGGGGGGGGCTGGATTCTTACATCGGGCCGACAAAAAGTCACTGACCCCCCTATCTGTAAATCCAAAAACAGGCTGACCCCCCCCCCCCCCCATCACTTAATTCTAAAACATGATGACCCCCCCCCCCCCCATTATAATATTCGCATGACAGGTATTTTTTTTATCGTGACTCAGTGTGGACTGCTTGACTGTGTTGCATCTACTTTATAAGATCCCGGGTTAGTACTATCATAATTATAATTATTGACTACACAGGGTAAATATATTTGAAAAGGAGTTTAATAGCATCTTGACAGTGAAAGGTAGGGGGAAAGCTTGAGAAGGGAATATGTCCACCTAATGTGGTGGGGGTCCGAAGGGGTCTCCCTCTAGAAGCCCTGGAGGATTTTTATTCTGAAAGCCAATATCTACACTTGCCAATAATATTTATCGCTGATACAAAGTCGTCCCATTTTATATTGTTGATTTAAATCGCATGTTCATATTTTGTGTTTGATAATAAGAGACGTAATTTCATTTTAGAATAATGTACTGTATTCATTTAAATTATTTGAAATTGATCCGGTCGTGTTTTTGAAAGTCAATTCATGTTTGCTTTTTTTCATATTGAACGGTTATGTTTTGTATCAACTGTTTATAATAATTATGTTGACAAGTGAGAATACACTGTCATTTCATATATTCAGAGTCTATTATAATTTATTATAAAATTTGTTTTGACCCCAATTAGTGCCCATGGTGTCGGTGACCTGCCCCGTCTCCTAAGTCTGTGTAGCTTACACAGATATATACTAATGTGTCAACACCAGACATACAGTATACATGTAATTTGCGGTAGCATTTTCGCGCTCAGAAATGCTAGCTGAAAGATAATTTTTCCCACTTTTAGTTATTTTATCTGAGAAAACACTGGCAATGTATGACGACTTGTTACATTTTTCACTTAGACTTTACCTCGACAGTTGGTAGAGGTCAAAATTGTATATAAATTAAAAATTAAAGTTTTATCAAATCGAGCCGAAATAAGAAGGAATGTGTTGAGTGTCTATAGGACCACTAAAAAGTGATATATTCGGAATAGCTATTTTTGTGTTTGAGGCTGCCGCTAGGTGGCGATGTGATAACAATTGCTGACGGTTCAATATATGCACAACTTTGTGGTGATTTTCAATCTTAGATCGATGAAAAATAAATAAGACATTTGAACATTATTCAAAGTAAACCAGACTATACAAAAGAGTAACTTTTCCCTCAGTTGATAAACGTGAATTATCAATCAAAGCGTTAAATTGTGCACTCAGTCGCGAAATAAACAGTAGCCCCATCTACACATAGGTCGTCCTCCCTGAGGCAGTCCCAAGTCCTACCTGAGGTAGAATAGATTTGTGTCTACACGTGGGAAGGTTACAACGTAGATGTCGCGCGTTCCGTCCTGACAGTACATAGGAAGAAGTCAGGAGGGTTTCAGGAAACCTCTCAAAGGTGTCCTACGTCAGGACGGTTTCAGGACGCGTTTGCGTATACATGGGCTTCAAACTATCCCGAATCCTACCTCAGGTAGGATATTTAGTGCCGTGTAGATGGGGCTAATGACATTATTATTATTATATTATAACGTATAACTCTTTTAAACGGTCATTATCTGCGTTTTTAGATCTTTCCTCAGTATATTACAATGTGGTACTTACAGTATTATATATACTACCAAGGAAACTTAACCATCTCTTGGTATTCATAACGCAAACCCAATATTTTGGTTAGGATGCATATACAATTATCTTGCCAATTTAGCATTGCCCATAATAGAATGTTGAAGAAATCCCCTGTATAAATTATCTTATCATTATGTACAACGCTAGACATCAAATGCGTGCACCGAAACTAACATAATACAATAGTTTATTGTATATTTTGAAAATCATTCTGGGAGTAAAAGAAAACATAGAATATAGATTATAACTGATTTTAAACGGGAGAAAATCATACTGAAATACTACTAAAAATGTTTTCTTGTACCCCGGATTGTAAAAACTGCGACGTTAACATAGAGATATGGAAAATCACAGTTACGTTTATGTCTGAACTAATTATGGAACACGTTTTTATATTACATTCTGCGATTATTACTTGCGTCAGCTTTAAAAAAAATAAGCATACTAATTTAAAACTGTATTGATGACGTGTTGAGGAGTCAATGGATATGGGATGGAAACTTATATATAAGCTAGACGACAACAAATAAGTCTGAAGCCGCGTTCAGTAATCAACATATGTATAAAATGTCACCATAAAATGACAGTAAATCTGACTGACAACGTATAAATTCTCAAAAAAATTCTTTCAATACAGGTCAATAGAGGTACTGGTGATACTGAATTGTGTTGCCAATAAATGTACGTTCAATGCTGCAGGTACCGGTGAAATCGTACTGATCGTATTTACATTTGTTGGGCTATGACATGTCATACGTAAGGAATGTAATTCAAACGGGGGAAACACATCCTGACTTCTGCGTTCTGAGCACTTTCACAAACATTGCTCAATATCCGTATTTGCATTTCGAGACGAAAAATGTGTTAGTGTATAGTGTGAACCCCCTGTGTATGTTATGCAAGGATGTTTTTGAAATACTTGTAAATTCACAGAAAGAAAACAATTTGTACTGTGCATTTTGATTGGCTGTCTCATTACAACAGGTGCAATACCTCGCGTCACTATTAGTGGATATCATAGACAATGGTTTCCCGCCAAAATGTCAATTCAAAGCTGGTGGTTTGGGGATGCCTTTATTGTGATTGGTTCTCATTGACAATTGGAATTTAACACCTGGAGTTGTGTATATATAGAGAGTTATCCCGTTGTGAAAGCCGTCTTTGACCGCAGCTCACGCTACAAAAAAAATCAACATTATTTTACCCAAATCACACACCTGTGATGTGATCATTTTGATTTGAACAATTTCCCAACTAGACACCCAAGGTAATGGACCCACCAAATATCATGGCAATAGGTTCAGCGGTTTTTGACTTTAAGTTGTTTACGCACGCACGCACGCACACACACACACACACACACACACACACACACACACACACACACACACACACACACACAGACATACAGACAGACGCCAGGCGATCCCTATAGCACTACTGAACCTCAGTTCAGTTGTGCTAAAAATGCTGTTACCAATGACTGTTTCGGAAGCCTCTTATCTGCAAATTAATTAAATTAGATCTAAGCATAGTGATAAGTTAATGTAGTACATTCACACATTTTAACTATGACGGTAGACATTGGGAACATCTAATGCCATTAAAACTACCAAAGTGGTGACAGCAGTGGGATATTCATTGAGTCGCATACCTCTTATGTGTCCTTTCTCAGCTTTTCTGACTGTATCTTAAACCCATAAACTGCTAAAATATTTGAACATATCTAATCGTAATATAACACAAATAAGTCTACTAACAGCGGCGACCTTTGAGTTGTATGATAGTTTTAATAACTTAGGTTATCTATAAAATAGAAATTTGTTTGTATGGGTGCCACTTCAGATGTAGAGGAGGCGATCAGGCTAAAAAACGTAAACATGTACTACGAAAGTCAATTCAAGCCAAATAACGAAGGTAAAATAGCAATGAACGATTAGCCAACATCTACATCAGATTTTAATCAGATTGAGTAGACTAAGTGACTCTACGGTTGAGTCAGTAGTACTAATAATTAAAAATAGAATCGTAATTAAGGACCTTTTGTTGGAAGTACCAGCAGTATTGTCAGTAAAATATGGAAAGTTTAAGTTATTTGATCTAGATAGATTATTTTTAACGATGACTTTACACGTCGTTTTTCAAGAATCCATAGGGGCGCTGATTTAATTAGAAATGTTCATAATAAACAAACAACAAAGACAAAGATATCAATACTTATAAAATTAACAGACATTGACAACAAAGTAGCTTATTGTTTAAAAAAAAATAAATGTGACTGTTTTTATGTTAATTTCCGTTGCATAGTTACGTTAATGTGGATACCGGTATATCCACACACACACACACACACACACACACACACACACACACACACACACACACACACACACACACACACACACACATGTACACACACACAGACACTTAGCAATGCCTATAGCACTACTGAACCTTCAGTTCAGTTGTGCTAAAAACTGGAAAGGGTAGGCAAATTAATAAAGATTCCAAAAATGTATACATATGTCTAGCAGAAAGACCATGACCAAAGCAACAGCCAACTACTGCAGTTATGCTACAGCACCACTGGCAGTATTTTTGAGTTAAGCAGTAAATATTGATTTTTATCCTGTTACCTTTATGCCAGTTTTGAAAGAAATCAGACATTGCATATCTGAGAAATGACGTATTACACGCAGACGGACAAGAGGATAGACAGAGCTCATTTAATAGTACCCCCTTTACAATGAAGAAATGAAGATAAGAACACTACACCTTAATTACTGTAACTCTCTATTTTACAGCTTGATTCATTAGTTTTGATATCACATGCCGACATAATTAACATGACTTGTCAAAGACAATGTTATTCCTTTTTATGTAGGGATGACATTTGTCAACATTTACAGAACAAAGCTATAAAGTACTATACTCTTTTAGCAGTGCATTGTGTCACTTTAAAACTTTAAACATGAAACCTTATTGGCCTGTCTGACTGCATGATGTTGATGTGTGATATCTATCTGAAATTGTATTAAAGCTAAGCAGAAATCCACTTGACATATTGTCTTTGATAGTTGTGAAGTGCGGTAGGATGAAACAGGATACTTTGCCACAAACGATTCTAATTATGCTTTAAGCTAATTAAAAATTCAAGCCAAGTTTTGTCATTGCCAACAATACTTATTGAAATTTAGTAAATACTGTACATGTCTCTGAGAGATACCTTTCAACCAGACTGAATATAATACAGTCATTATTGTCATGAAATTTACGTCGGGTATAAAACTTCATCTTTTCATTATTAGCATCAAATGGTTTAGTAAAAACAGTAAACTGTTCCTGATTCTGTTGAGTCTGTCTCGGTGCATTTCTCAAATTGTTAATCTCTATATATAAAGTCTCATTATCTCTGCATGAGAAATATCTGTACCACTGCACTGTCTGTGTTGAAATGGTGCGATGTCCCTCTTTTAAAGTCTCGGTGTCTATTAAACTCGCTACTGAATCAGCTGGTTTAATTTTAATGCTGGAAAATATGTAGAAGGAACCTCTCTGATGTCCACTGAGTTTTTTTCTGCCCTCTGCATGGTTTGTTCATATCTTTCCATTCTGCCTGTGGATGGGGATTGTGACACTGTATGTCTCATGTGTAGGGAAGGAACTGGATTTGTTGAGTAATACAACTTTGAAGGCTGACCTGTCAACATAAAACATCAAACAGAACAATGTTGAATCATCATTTTTAATCTCAAAATGAACATGAAAAAAACACTCAACATAGGAACCAATAGTTGAAATTGGTGACAGAATAGCTATGTAATAGAGCCCTAAGAAATTACAAGGTGGGGGGTTACTTTTTTCCAAATGGGTCCTCAGGGAGGGCCATATTTTAGAAAATGGAAATTGGTGTGAGGAGAGGCATGGGTCTCACAGTAGTAATGGGGGAACAACATTACAAGATATTGGTAATAATGTGGTGGAGTGGAGATGTTGACCAATCAGCCCTGGGGTTGTCAGTTGTGCACTCCATCTAGGCTTTGGTAGTTCCGGCCTTCAGCTCAGCCAATAGATCCAAACACAGGCTTTGATACAAACACAAACTCACTGTGATGCCTTTAAAAATTATCAATCTTACTACTGAAAAATTTTCTGTTTCTAGTGGGATTGAACCCATCATCATCATCATGTCCCTGTAAACAGATTCACTTGGCAGCTCAGTATTGCATGTATTACTCTAGTTATGTTTTCACAGCTGGTTATCTGGGGACATGACCTTAAAAGTTCAAAAGGGTCAAGACTGATTTCAAAATTACTTTCATGTATTAAAACTGAGTAAACGGAAAAACAAAAACTTCCAAACACTATATTTCACTTTTAGTCACTGATGACATTTAATTATCATAATAATTTGTGTTATTTATCACTCAAACGTTTGCCACTATTGCACTCTGTACTGAGCCTCAGTATAATACTCGTAATTACACTAAACATAGACCCTACACCAAGTCTATGCACTAAAGCATGTTGAATAGTCTATTCAACCAGTCAGCTTGAAATCTCACCCAAAACATTTTGAACAATTATGGGGAAATTGTTGGGGCTGACAACTAAGAGTTAAACAAATCACACAATTTAGTCGATATCAGGAATATTCAAGAATGGTGATGGGTCATGAGTAATGGTGTTATTTGGTATTTACGATATTCAAAACTATCGCCAATGTTGACGGTATATTTTGAATATGACTAATATGCTTGAATAGAATTAATAGCTCACAAGTGACACTGACTGTGTTGTTTCACCGTGAACGTACACGGAACGATCATCAGACAATAGTTTCGGCTACACGTTCAACGTGTACGCGAACGCACAACTCACTCACGTTCATGTTCGCGTACCAGCTGTGACCTATTTTTGCTTCGGCTAGCCGTTTACGTGGAGGCTAGATATAATGTTTTAATGTTTTGGTTATATGACATAAATAGCGCAATGACAGTGTGACAAGGCAGATATATTTACTTGAATAATCTCGTATTTTGACAATAAAATCACCCTGTAGTATCTTGACAATTGCAGCGACAGTCGTCATCATACATCGTGATTTCTGTGCAAAATCAGTTACGTGAAGTCAGCCACAGATTCAAGGCTGCATTTAAAATATTTTATCAAGGAAAACAAAATTACTGAGGTGTATTATGTCGTGAAGGGTCAACCTTGCTAAAAGCATCAACATTTTTTATTATATTAGTGATGATTTTACAAAAAAATTAAAAGAAATTTCACGTTGTTTACTTACGTGTAAATAGCTCTCGCCACGTTCGATAGTACGCAGAAAAGTAGGTCAAAATTGCGACATAGTAGCACAAAATCTCCTACGTCACATGTGCGCGTACACGTTGAAGTTGAACGTGTAGCCAAAACTCTAATAATGGACAAGATCACAACAAATACATTAAATAATAAATAGCTTATTGAATATTTAGATAAAGTTTAAATTTCTGTACCTGTGACAAAGTACATGTAATCTCCACAGACTAGACACGCATGTATCGGATACTCTGTTGTTTCCTTCTCGAGATAAGCGGTAAGCCAGCTCTGTTTGATCTCTTTCTCTTTCTCCAACATATTTAGAACGTATACTTTGGTTATAACATATGCCTCCGTTTCCGTGGTAAACATTGTGAGAACCCATCAGTCAGTCACTCTTCAAAAAACTACACAAAACTTTGATGATGCTCTTTGACGTAACAGCAGATTTTGTATAATGCGAAATGGCGTTTGTGCAAGAGAGAACATATTTACTGAAGGGGAGCTAGGGATGCTAAAATTGCGTACAAGAGAACGTCATACATGTTGACTCAAATACAAGTTATAATATGTACTAATATAATATGTTAGTAATATGAAAGTTACCGAGGAGCTAAAGAAGTTGTCGAGGCGAGTCAAATAAGTTATCGAGGAGCCAAAGAAGTTGTTGAGACGAGTCAAATAAGTTATCGAGGAGCCAAAGAAGTTGTCGAGACGAGTCAAATAAGTTATCGAGGAGCCAAATAAGTTGTTGAGATGAGTCAAATAAGTTATCGAAGAGCCAAACAAGTTGTTGAGATGAGTCAAATAAGTTATCGAAGAGCCAAACAAGTTGTTGAGACGAGTCAAATAAGTTATCGAAGAGCCTAAGAAGTTGTTGAGACGAGTCAAATAAGTTATCGAGGAGCCAAATAAGTTGTTGAGACGAGTCAAATAAGTTGTTGAGACGAGTCAAATAAGTTGTACATGATAATGGCCCTAATACTCTACCATATCAAATCTAAATTGGATAAACGCTCCGCCCAAAGAAATTTACGAATAATTGATTAATATTACTACACTTTTCAAGGGAGTCCAATGGACACAAAGGATCTGATAAAATAGCTACCCCTTCTGTTTACTCTGTGGAGTTAATATTCATTCATACGCAATGTAAATGAACAAAGATGATATGGGTATCAGATAACAGACAATATCCACTAATATGGACATCAGATAATAGACACTATCCACTTATCCGAAGATTTTTGTCTTTGTACTTAGTATGCCTATGAAAATCTGATACAAAGATTCATGTGAGAGCGGCACTATTTCTTTCCTATTTTTTATTTGTTGCAATATTTAGTTTACATTTAGTTAAGAGTACTAGTGCACGTGCTAGTACCGAATTAGTGGATAGTGTCTAGTTTAGGTAGTTATATTTTCCGTTGTTTTCCATACAGTCTCTGTGTTATTGGTTTCTTCTCATCAGATGTACAGATTGGAAGAACCGTTTTATATTGTCTTCAACCAGAATGTGTTGAAATTCTATATGCTGCCCTCTTGCGGTGTATAATGCAGAGCAATAACAAGCCAGCTTTTGTTCACTATAGTTTTATTCAACATATTTGGGAGCCCACACTTGGTTTCCCAGAATACATTGTCCCAGTAATGCGTGTATAATAGAAAACAGGTTTGCCATTTCTATAACTCTCGAGGTACAGTTGGCGAAAGTGAATTTTCTGAGTCCAGTATGAATAAAAAAAAGCCTTCAATCGAAACATATTTCCCAACTTGTGTTATTGTGCATATTTTGAATGGTATCTCTACATACAAAACTACATATAATTTATTGAACAATTTGATATTTGACCTTGAATATGGAGATGAAAGGCAAAGGTCAAGATGTGAAAAGAAAGCTGGTATAGACATTTAAATCAAGTCTTTTCTTCATTGAACTTCTTGAGTTAAAATAGAAAGAATTTGGTCATGTCTTGAAATTTTGTGTCAAGGTCAAAGGTCAATGTCTCATTAGATAAAATGAGGGTAAACATTTGAATGGTGTCCATATTCAAAATGTGCTTGATGTTTATGACAAATATATAGCCAACATTTTGCCTTTCTGGTCAAAGTCACAAAATTAAGTGACTTGCATATCCCAGATTCACATAGTAAAAACCAAGATATGATTAAAATATCATTATCACTTGAAATGTTTGATTCAAAAAGCTATAAAGATAACACAAATTTGGCTATTTCATCTTGAAGAAGACTTTTGAGGTCAAAGGTCATGGTTTTAAAAGAATGCTCATATTTGATAATATGGGTGTAGGCACTTGAATGAAGTCACTACATATTATTACCTCCAAAGTTATGATGCATATTGTGAAAGTATTTGATTCAGTCGTAAAACAACGAGATGTGCATATGTCTCACATAGTACACCATGTTACCTTTATGCCAGGTTTGGTCAAAATTACTTAGGGCATGCAAGATATGAGGATGAACGCGTGCGTGCGTGCATGTGTGTGTGTGTGTGCATGCATACCGGTACATGCATACATGCATACATACATACATACATGCATACATACCGGTACATACATACATACATACAATGTACATACATACATACATACATACATACATACATACATACATACATACATACAGCATGCATGCATGCATGCATGCATGCATACATACATACATACATACATACATATACATACCGGTACATACATGCATACATACATACATACATACATACTCAGTCTGGTACATACATACGTACGTACGTACGTACATACTTGTCCCTTTAATCAAAATGCTATCAATATTTGTAAAAAATACCGCAGATGTTAAGATTTAAAGTTGTATTACCAAAACAAAATTTTCATACCTAATTTCCATCATCATAATCCAGCCATCCTATGTTGGAAGTGTACAAGACAAGTATAGCAACATCCTAATCAAACTTTAAAGTGATGTGTCTACAAGGTTTTGTACTTCTTTATTTTTTTTAAAATCAATTTGGAACCAAGCCATACCAATGTAACAGGTTTAACTTTCTTGGTTGTCTTATTGTAATATTTTAAATGGCCAGCTACATTCAGTTTATATGGGTAGGTGATGAAACAGCTGTCTTACAATATATTACATAATCCAGTCATAAACCAAACTGGCCATGCTACAGGCTTTACCACCAGAGGAAATAGTATTAAAGTAAACATTATAGTTAATTAACAATGTACTGTTCTCACTGTGTCAGCTATTAATGAGGACATATCTACACATTCTCAACAAAGTTAAGCTCAATCTACTGGGTAATTTCAAAGTTGAAGATTTTTGAGGAAAAGCAATGATATAGAATAACACTTCTAGAAACATCTCACCAAGTTTCAGACTCATTCACTATATAGTACTTTTTGAGATACAAGTTTTTGACCAAAATTCACATTTTTACACCTAAATTCCATATCACTGATGAGATCATTATGTGCTTAATATTTCTTCATCTATACATCCTTAGATGCATCCCCATCAAATTTCAGTCCAATCTGCTCAGCAGTTTTGGAATTAAAGACTTTTGACCAAAAAGACACATTTTAGCCCTAATTTGCATATTATTGATGGGACCATGAACAATTCATAGTAAAAACACCCTGAAGAATGTTTCACCCAAATTTCAGCCAAATCTGCCTAGTAGTTTTTGAGTTTAAGTTTTTAGACCAAAAATCACATTTTTTTTTACCCAAATCACCAATTGGTGGTAAGATAATTTTGATATGAACAATTTCCCAACTTGACACCCAAGGTAATAATGACCCACCAAATATCATGCCAATCAGTTCAGCGGTTTTTGACTTTAAGTTGTTTACACACACACATCCTCACACACACACATACACACACACACACAGACAGATGCCAGGCGATCCCTATAGCACCACTGAACCTCAGTTCAGTTGTGCTAAAAACTGACAAACAGTTACCTTTTTTTTTACTTTCTTTATTGTGTCTGACTAGTACTTAACTTGGGTGAATATACAACATTGTGATCTTTTCTGCTACTCCCACATACAAATCAAGTAATGAAACTGACACAATGTAATCAATAAAATGACAAAATACAACCATAATAAATCATACCTATGTAGCATCACTATTTACAGCCAAGGGGTTGGGGATCGTGGGTGAGGGGTGTCAGAGGGGTTGGGGATCGTGGGGGAGAGGGGTCAGAGGAATTTGATTTGGAGTGATCACCTCTCCAAAATACAATGTACATATATTTATAAAAAAAAACATGTAACATTATTGCAGCAGTAGCCTTTTAACCTCCAATACATATCATCTGGCTCTTCAAATTATATAATCATATATATATTACAGAAATAGATACATTAGATATTAAGGCTGCAGACACATACCATCATGGCTATGGCCTTATAAGGTAAATGAAATATATATTTATGACAATATTACAACATTTTACAACATTTTTGACCAGGAAGGTGTGTTAAGTTTGAATATATATCATGTATATAAAGTGTGTTCTATACTTCAGTAATTACAGTATCCTTCCGACTCCCTGTCTCCTCAGTTTTGAGTAAACCCCCCCCCCCTCCATTGTAGTTTTTCATTTTTTGAGCACTCCCCACCTTATATTCCTTCAACCCCCACCCATCCACGCTGTAAACAATGACAACTCCCGTATTATGCTAATTGAATTCATACAAACATCTAACATATCTAAATCTCATTTACAAAGTTTATTCAAATAATTTCATAGAGTGGTGGTAACAACAAAAGTTCAGTGACAGTTCTCATACAGCACATGATGTCATACATACCAAGCAGTCTACAATCAAGTATTTAATGCTATATTCATTGCTCCTACAAAACCTGTATCAAATCACACCAGGCTAATATTGAACACATATTGCCTGGCCATGAGGGCTATAGTACCCGTTTATTACACCCGAGGGACTGTGAGTTACCAGAATCACATGCTATTTCCCAAGGCCAAAGGCCACATTCCAACTACCATGCACCGGAAAATCACACAGTACATTTCTTCCAAGTCATGAAAAATTACCCAACATGCACTTCTCCCAGAGATGTATCCCGGTGGGGTAGTTGGAATGTTGATTCCCCTGACTCTCATCTGGTGGTCTCGTAGAAGAGACCCAAGCAATGAAAGTCTGGGTAACAGACATGTCTGTTCTGTACATCTGGTGCAATATTCTCTGCTGTCACACTTTAATTAAGTCAATAACACTACATTTAGACACTAAAGCTTTACCTAGGGCAGAAGTAGAAATATATGACAACCATACCAAGACTATACAAATGTATGTGTGACATCAGAAAGAACACAAATATCAAATGAAATAATATAATTCATCTCTATTTTTTAACATTAATAATATATTCACCTCACCACAATATAATCATAACAATTAAAAAATAATTACTTTATACAAAATGAGTTGATCATAAAGTCTTTATAATACATTATTTAAATTAACACAATCTCCTGTTGAGATGACAGATTAAGATTCAAATCATATAAAATATTAAAAATGACATTTGTAATCTTGTTTATTGTAAATTTACTGACAGAGATAATCATCAGTATTGAAACTCTAAAGAGACATTTAGTAGTTTCTGATTGGACAGACCCAAAGGACATTTAGTAGTTTCTGATTGGACAGACCCAAAGGACATTTAGTAGTTTCTGATTGGACAGACCCAAAGGACATTTAGTAGTTTCTGATTGGACAGACCCAAAGGACATTTAGTAGTTTCTGATTGGACAGGCCCAAAGGACATTTAGTAGTTTCTGATTGGACAGACCCAAAGGATATTTAGTAGTTTCTGATTGGACAGACCCAAAGGACATTTAGTAGTTTCTGATTGGACAGACCCAAAGGACATTTAGTAGTTTCTGATTGGACAAACCCAAAGGACATTTAGTAGTTTCTGATTGGACAAACCCAAAGGACACTTAGTAGTTTCTGATTGGACAGACCCAAAGGACATTTAGTAGTTTCTGATTGGACAGACCCAAAGGACATTTAGTAGTTTCTGATTGGACAGACCCAAAGGACATTTAGTAGTTTCTGATTGGACAGACCCAAAGGACATTTAGTAGTTTCTGATTGGACAGATCCAAAGGACATTTAGTAGTTTCTGATTGGACAGACCCAAAGGACATTTAGTAGTTTCTGATTGGACAGACCCAAAGGACATTTAGTAGTTTCTGATTGGACAGACCCAAAGGACATTTAGTAGTTTCTGATTGGACAGACCCAAAGGACATTTAGTAGTTTCTGATTGGACAGACCCAAAGGACATTTAGTAGTTTCTGATTGGACAGACTCAAAGGACATATACTAGTTTCTGATTGGACAGACTCAAAGGACATATACTAGTTTCTGATTGGACAGACTCAAAGGATCAAAGGACAGCAGACAATTATCATTTACTTTGATTAAATAATTAACTCTAGAGATTAAAGTAAACACAATTTTATATGACAACAAAACATTGTAAAATATCTATCATTTTTCTATGGTATAAATTGTGTCATAAACTTTAAAACTATAAGTCTTGTCATGTGTAAGCAATATCATGTAAGTCGATCTTGTCATGTGTAAGCAATGTCATGTAAGTCGATCTTGTCATGTGTAAGCAATATCATGTTACAACACTAGGCTACAACTAGTACCATGTCATGTGTAGGCAATAGTAAAACATGTTACCACACTAGGCTACAACTAGTACCATGTCATGTGTAGGCAATAGTAAAACATGTTACCACACTAGGCTACAAGTACCATGTCATGTGTAGGCAAATTAGTAAAACATGTTACCACACTAGGCTACAACTAGTACCATGTCATGTGTAGGCAATAGTAAAACATGTTACCACACTAGGCTACAACTAGTACCATGTCATGTGTAAGCAATAGTAAAACATGTTACCACACTAGGCTACAACTAGTACCATGTCATGTGTAGGCAATAGTAAAACATGTTACCACACTAGGCTACAACTAGTACCATGTCATGTGTAGGCAATAGTAAAACATGTTACCACACTAGGCTACAACTAGTACCATGTCATGTATAGGCAATATCATGTTACAACACTAGGCTACAACTAGTACCATGTCATGTGTAGGCAAATTAGTAAAACATGTTACCACACTAGGCTACAACTACTAACATGTCTATGTATTCATGGTAATTTTAAAACACATTTCCCAAGGCTCCAGAGAATGATGTATCGTGGCCCTTAGCGGAGAGTAGACTGGTCAGAGTAGACCTAATTAAGACAATGCAAATTAACTGAGTTGCAAATTATGGAGAACAGACAGGTTTAGGAGTTAATTTAGATCTTGCATCAAAACATTCCTCCAGTGACTGGAGTTAATAAATAACAATTAAATAACTGTGTTACAGATCTCATTAATGACCATATATGGAGTCACCATATATGGTGATAGATTGTTCGGATTTGGGGAAAAACACAGCAAAGATAATTTGATATGGAGTCACCACAGAATCTACCCTCAAACCAAAATCTCTTTATGCGAAATCGAAAAATGAATGACCTGTCCTATGTAGCTTCTTCAAATTGTAAAACATTTTATTGTCTCTGCAAAACATACTTTCAACAACGGGAAATTGTATGTATCAGTTCTCATGCTTTTATTGTGTTTCTGTAATTTTCGTTGATTTTGACCGCTAAGTAAATATGCACTGCACCATGCCGGTGGTGAACATGATGACAGTGGCTTTCACATGTTTCAACTATAATGTGAAAAAATGTACAAATCTGTTTGGAATTACCAAAACTATTGCTACATAATTATTGTCGATGATCAAACTTTTGAATTTTATGTCAATTAACAGAAGGATTTAATCAACATCAGTCAATCCAACAACTTATTGTGAATGCCGTAGTAAATGTTACAATGAGTATAATACCTTGCTGTGGGCTTTATAAAATTATCATCCATGTTGCTAGAAATTGGTTGACATGTGAGTTCGTCAAGTACTGCAATTTATAGTTATGACGACCCCATCAAATTTGAAATTATTATCTTGATTTGTTGTTTGTTTGTCAGTTTTCAAATGACACAACCCCCTTTACTCTAGGTTATTGTCATTGATCAGGTGAAATGTAAAAATACAGTCAACGCAACATTCAGAAACTGGCACACCCTCTCCCCTCTACATGAATGTTTCCATGTATAGCAGAGAAGATACTGCTCCCATAATATACATTGGTTAGCAGTCTTAGGGCATGTTCTGGGTAGATTGGATTATATTATATTATACATTTGTATATTTAGTTCACAGATAGGAACTTCAAGAAATTGTAAGAAACTTGCAAGCACTTCATTTTATCGCCAATCATGAGAACGCAACCTCAGTGTGCTGGTGAGACCACTCGAGGACAAACCTTTGTCACCCCCGTGAGAGGGTGTTTTCTCTCGCCAGACACTCATGAATATCACGCGCATTAGTCGCGATACATGTCAGGTTACTCACTTCCAGTAGTGTATGCCATGGTGTTAGATTGTTGATTTGGGTATAAACACAGCAAAGATATATTTTGAATGGATCCAATTTCTTATGAACTGGGTCTATCTCAGAAAACAATGGGACTTTGTCCATTCCTTTTTTGCAGCTCAATAAAATTTCATTGTAAGCCACTATTTACAATATATATAAAGGTTATGTTGTTATTAGTGCCGACCAAAAGACCCATTTTAAAGGATCTTAATATGTATATTTCTATACTACCATCCATGTCAATCACTTCTGGTAGATATTTTGTGTTCTCTATTTACTTGCATTTCAGCATATTTAGTTACCTTGGTAACTATATGTAACATCCCACCAGTATAGTACAACTGTCTATTAGTTTACAGTTGATATTATAGTTTACTATGTACATGTACACTACAGCTCACATTTCTTGGGATGTTCATTTTGTCATGATGATTTCCATTCATTGGGTGTTACTTAAATACAACCTTTTCCTCAATGTATACTGTGGAGCAGGCACCTGAACACAGCCATCAGAACTCTCCATGGCAACTGAGTCATTGACGATGGTCAAGATATCCAGTAGATGGAGTCGATCACAATACTTTTCCATTGCTTGTACAAGAGCACCAACATACCAAGATCCTTGTGTGGTGTGCCGGTAGGAGACAAATCCAGGCACAGTAGCATATCCCAATAAGAAGTCAGCCTGATCAGGGATGACACTTGTCATGTTAACAGCATCTTCCTCAATGTTATCTTGTCTCTCTTCATTTTGACATGCCTAAAAGAAAACCAATAATAATAACAATAATAATTAAATATATCTTATATAATAAATGATAATTTTGATAATAATCATGTTTATTTGAATATTAACCACCCTACCTGGTGTAGTTCAAAAAAGGGGGTTATTTTATGAACATCTGTTGCCATGGTAACCAATATCACCATACTATGTTAATCATTTTTCCAAAATTTGACATAAAAATTATGTTTTCATTATATACACATACATGTACATCTCACAAATAACATTATAAATCTGATAAATATCTTTTTATTTGCACATTGACCCCACTACAAAATATCGTCTGCTTCAAATTTGCCAACTCAACTGCCAACATGTGTGTATATGCGTACATATGTATTTCCGGGTTCCAGTGCAAGACTCATGACAATTTCAATCGTTATTGACACTGAATATAGTTGGGAATATATGTCATGGTCAGGGTATCTGCGATTGTTACTGGAATATCAATATTATTATCCAGAATTTCTCAGTCGTGAAGCTTGCTGACCAGTGTACACGTGATAAAGATGGTGAATGTTATACTGTACGTGCGCAAGGAGACTGACATCACTAGAATGTAATACAATGTAGCAATAGTTTTTACGCAAATCACATGCACTGCATTTATGTGTGTACACGTATGCAGCGGTGAGGTACACACATCATATACAAGCGAGAGAGACAATGATAGCAACCAACTCACTTGCCTATTGTTGACATGACTTTGCCGAATGACTATGAGTAATCATTAATTTATACGAAGTTACTAAAGTCACCAATGACTTGAAAACAGCAACAAGGGGAATTGCAAATATTTTTTAATGCCTGCATAGTCCGGATTGTTTGTCTTGCTTTCAAGCAGACTACCAAGAGTTGATTGCTTTTATTTTGATAAAATAATAAATTCTCATTTAGGCTCTTTTATTGACATTATCTAACACATGTTTCAAACCTCAGTGTACTTCAAGCAGAGTTTGGAGAACATTGCTAATTTTGTCTCTACTGAGTCAATCCCACCCACCATTCCCATCACCATCTTTGCTTACTTGTTTTAAATCAGGCAGTTATCTCAGACATTGTTGCAATTTTCTTTATCCTTTCAGCATATGCATGCATGTACATAAATACAATTATTTAAGGAAGTTTTCTACAAATATTGTGTTGCCATGGTAACATTTTAAAAAATCAGAATAGCCTATTTTCATGTACTAACAACCTTGTTTTAAACACTCCTTGTTGTGTGAACATTCAAAACACAATTACTTTGTGATGCATTTAGATCTATAATGTAATTGTTTCCATGGCAACTGAAACTAACAAGATAATGCTTGTGGTTATGTGACTTTAATATTAGATAATTGCATTACTTTAATTTGTTTACACACACACACACACACACACACATCCACACACACACACACACACACACACACACACACACACACACACACACACACTTAGCAATGCCTTTACAGTAGCACTACTGACCCTTCAGTTCAGTTGTGCTAAAAACCACTTGCATCTGATTACATGGGGTAGACACTTGAATAGAGTGCCTGTGTATTACAGTTTTTGAGTTACATGTACATGTATGCAGCAAATTTTGATTTTTGTCTACAAATATGGCCTGTCATTTGGTCAAATTTGGTCATATATTGCAAAACAAAGTGACGTGCATATGTACTACATTGATATGTCATCTGTGTGTCAGGTATGAATGAAATAGCATATTGCATATCTGACAAATGATGTATTATGGACGGACAGATGTAGTACTCACACATGCACACATGCACACATGCACACACATATGCACAGATGAATGGATGGAGCCCATTGCAATAGCATCACCTTCAGGGAGCTAATAATTGATTACTAGTAATATGCAAATCAGAGTAGCTACAATGAATGCATTTACACGAAAAACTAATTAGACAGACCTGATATCTGGTGTTCATTTTTCTCTTCAGGGGCTAAAACTAATTAGACAGACCTGATATCTGGTGTTCATTTTTCTCTTCAGGAGCTAAAACTAATTAGACAGACCTGATATCTGGTGTTCATTTTTCTCTTCAGGAGCTAAAACTAATTAGACAGACCTGATATCTGGTGTTCATTTTTCCCTTCAGGGGCTAAAACTAATTAGACAGACCTGATATCTGGTGTTCATTTTTTCCCTTCAGGAGCTAAAACTAATTAGACAGACCTGATATCTGGTGTTCATTTTTCCCTTCAGGGGCTAAAACTAATTAGACAGACCTGATATCTGGTGTTAATATTTCCCTTCAGGAGCTAAAAATGGAATCTTATATACATTGAAAACACACAGATTTACATTGAATAATGCACATACATGTACTAGAGTAAATGAAATCATTGTGTCAATGACAAATTTTAAATTAGAATATGAGAAAATTTGTTACCTGTATGAAGAAGAGTTTAGGTTTTGCTCTGAGACCAGGACAACGGGACGATACAAATGTACCTGTGATATCACTGATCTTGACACTAATACCATCACTACCATAGACTGTACCTAGCGATCCATGGCTAAGGATACAACAAGCAAATGTATCATACATCTGGTGCTCCTCTTGACTCACTTTGATCAATTCACGCATTATCTCATCAGAAGATAGGTCTTCAAAGACTCGGACATCAAACTTCAATTGACTGAACATTGACTGTAGTTTCTCTGTCATTGGAAACATAATGAAGTAATCATTACTATTTCATTCACAACTATAATAATAATAATAATAATAATAATAATAATAATAATAATAATAATAATAATTATTATTATTATTAATATTCTTAGTTTTCAAAAATGCACTTTCTCACATTTTACAATTATTATCCCGTGCATGGACCTATAGTGGCACAACAGATTATTTCCTCGGCATACATGCGATCCATTGCATTTTCTGCATGTACATACCAAAGCAATCACATTACAACCACTATCGGTATCCTATCACAGTATCAGGTTCCAACTTAGACAATTGGGTTGACTGCAATGAGTCCATTTTGTCTGAGGAGGTCAACCATTCAGCTAAAACCTATGGACTATAAGCCTGTTACTGTAACCATTAGACCATCATGACTCTATTAACATACAACAATTGTATACATATACACACTGAAGAAAGAAAGAAAGACAGATGAAATATTCATGTACTATGCTTGATATAAAAATGTATGTTTGTACATGTACAATAATATCACTCCTACCTAAAGAGTACAATGCCAAATGAGCATAATTATAAGTCATGTAGGTATTGTATGACTGGATGTCATGTGATGTAATAACAGTAAATATACATCACCACTGTTTTACCATCTTCAACTGCATGTAGTTCTCAAAGACTAATTTGTATTAATTATACCAGCTGACCAAGGGCATGAGGCAACAATTCTGGTGTCTATAACAATATTGAATAACGTGAATATAGACAACATCAACAAGTTCCATCAAGTTCTTGTTTATCATTATATCCAGTATCTTGAATCGATAATTAATATATAATTATAATACGCAGAGAAATACATATTATATTTAACTCGATCGAATCGCGCTGGAATACAAATAGAATATACGGGACGCTGCTGTGGAGTGTACCGATTGAATAGTGCCCCCAACGGTCATAGAATTTACTTCTCTCTCTTGTCGCGATATCGAATGATTCGAATCTTGGAATTTGAAAATTCAACTTCCATGAGCTCAGCATTTGCTCAATTTGCTCATTTGCTAAAAAAGAAGGGGACGTAGGACACTTTGGTGTTCTTTTTCGTCGTAAGATTGAAACCACATCGCCCTCGTTCACGGACGCTTTCTGTGTCGGGCAAACTTACGAGTATTTGTTTACTCAGTCAAATGATGTTGTTACGTTTTCTCTTTCATTCAAAGGTATGTTTTGAAGAGACACAGATATGACGACTAATGTTTAATGATTATTTTAAAGTAATTTTAAGAAAATAATATAGACCGGAATCAAGTGTGTGTTCGAGCCTACCGCAACTCTACGGCACCAAATATTGATTAAACCAAGATATTGTCAATTGTGTTTTTGTTTATATCCCTCGCAAAAGACGCACCGTTTTGGAGATTCAGTTCATATAATATGCTGTTTCGGCAATCTGTTTTACTGTCCCACAAACGCCACAATGTACTGCAACATGCGAAATATATATCTCACCACAAGAGGGCAGCAGGTGGTATCAATCTTCGAGAGAAAATTCATGGGTCACATGTTCGATTTGAAGCGTCCTGATTGGTTTATTCAATGCTATGTCCTACCCCTCTGTATTATTAGTTTAAGCAAGGAATACGTTTGAGCTCGCGCACGCCAAGCAGCGCAGCGCGTCAGCTGTCGCGAGCTTACTAAGCGTCGATTTTGCACCATGAATATCCGTATACTTTCTTTTTTCTTTATTCTTTTTTGGAGTCTTCCATATTTATATAAACTTTTTTTCTGCGATTTTTATAAAAAATGTTTCATTTTTTTAAAAGACCAGAAAGTGTACAAGTACATACATATAATATTTTTAATCATTCCATTTCTGGCCTTATACCCAAAATAACAAATGTGTGTAGACGTGTAATGAGTTTATTAAAAAATACTATAAATAAATAAACAAGTAAGTATGTAAATGTGACTCATAGCTACCTTGGGCCTTTATTACCTGTATCATATCATTATCATTTTCGGGTTTCACCAGAATTGTTGCCTCATTCCCCTGACCAGACTGGTACATTATGTTCATCACTATTAGTTTTGTGTTTTTGCTTTATTATAATTCAATGTACAAATCTCAGTCATGGCATGCTACCTTGTCTATTATAATTCAATGTACAAATCCCAGTCATGACATGCTACCTTGTCTATTATCATTCAATGTACAAATCCCAGTCATGACATGCTACCTTGTCTATTATCATTCAATGTACAAATCCCAGTCATGACATGCTACCTTGTCTATTATCATTCAATGTACAAATCTCAGTCATGGCATGCTACCTTGTCTATTATCATTCAATGTACAAATCCCAGTCATGGCATGCTACCTTGTCTATTATCATTCAATGTACAAATCCCAGTCATGGCATGCTACCTTGTCTATTATCATTCAATGTACAAATCCCAGTCATGGCATGCTACCTTGTCTATTATCATTCAATGTACAAATCTCAGTCATGGCATGCTACCTTGTCTATTATCATTCAATGTACAAATCCCAGTCATGGCATGCTACCTTGTCTATTATAATTCAATGTACAAATCCCAGTCATGGCATGCTACCTTGTCTATTATCATTCAATGTACAAATCCCAGTCATGGCATGCTACCTTGTCTATTATCATTCAATGTACAAATCCCAGTCATGGCATGCTACCTTGTCTATTATCATTCAATGTACAAATCCCAGTCATGGCATGCTACCTTGTCTATTATAATTCAATGTACAAATCTCAGTCATGGCATGCTACCTTGTCTATTATCATTCAATGTACAAATCTCAGTCATGGCATGCTACCTTGTCTATTATCATTCAATGTACAAATCTCAGTCATGGCATGCTACCTTGTCTATTATCATTCAATGTACAAATCTCAGTCATGGCATGCTACCTTGTCTATTATCATTCAATGTACAAATCTCAGTCATGGCATGCTACCTTGTCTATTATCATTCAATGTACAAATCTCAGTCATGGCATGCTACCTTGTCTATTATCATTCAATGTACAAATCTCAGTCATGACATGCTACCTTGTCTATTATCATTCAATGTACAAATCTCAGTCATGACATGCTACCTTGTCTATTATCATTCAATGTACAAATCTCAGTCATGGCATGCTACCTTGTCTATTATAATTCAATGTACAAATCTCAGTCATGGCATGCTACCTTGTCTATTATCATTCAATGTACAAATCTCAGTCATGGCATGCTACCTTGTCTATTATCATTCAATGTACAAATCTCAGTCATGGCATGCTACCTTGTCTATTATCATTCAATGTACAAATCTCAGTCATGGCATGCTACCTTGTCTATTATCATTCAATGTACAAATCTCAGTCATGGCATGCTACCTTGTCTATTATCATTCAATGTACAAATCTCAGTCATGGCATGCTACCTTGTCTATTATCATTCAATGTACAAATCTCAGTCATGGCATGCTACCTTGTCTATTATCATTCAATGTACAAATCTCAGTCATGACATGCTACCTTGTCTATTATCATTCAATGTACAAATCTCAGTCATGGCATGCTACCTTGTCTATTATCATTCAATGTACAAATCCCAGTCATGGCATGCTACCTTGTCTATTATAATTCAATGTACAAATCTCAGTCATGACATGCTACCTTGTCTATTATCATTCAATGTACAAATCTCAGTCATGGCATGCTACCTTGTCTATTATCATTCAATGTACAAATCTCAGTCATGGCATGCTACCTTGTCTATTATCATTCAATGTACAAATCTCAGTCATGGCATGCTACCTTGTCTATTATCATTCAATGTACAAATCTCAGTCATGGCATGCTACCTTGTCTATTATCATTCAATGTACAAATCTCAGTCATGGCATGCTACCTTGTCTATTATCATTCAATGTACAAATCTCAGTCATGGCATGCTACCTTGTCTATTATCATTCAATGTACAAATCCCAGTCATGGCATGCTACCTTGTCTATTATCATTCAATGTACAAATCTCAGTCATGGCATGCTACCTTGTCTATTATCATTCAATGTACAAATCTCAGTCATGGCATGCTACCTTGTCTATTATAATTCAATGTACAAATCTCAGTCATGACATGCTACCTTGTCTATTATCATTCAATGTACAAATCTCAGTCATGGCATGCTACCTTGTCTATTATCATTCAATGTACAAATCCCAGTCATGGCATGCTACCTTGTCTATTATCATTCAATGTACAAATCTCAGTCATGGCATGCTACCTTGTCTATTATCATTCAATGTACAAATCTCAGTCATGGCATGCTACCTTGTCTATTATCATTCAATGTACAAATCCCAGTCATGGCATGCTACCTTGTCTATTATAATTCAATGTACAAATCTCAGTCATGGCATGCTACCTTGTCTATTATCATTCAATGTACAAATCTCAGTCATGGCATGCTACCTTGTCTATTATCATTCAATGTACAAATCCCAGTCATGGCATGCTACCTTGTCTATTATAATTCAATGTACAAATCTCAGTCATGACATGCTACCTTGTCTATTATCATTCAATGTACAAATCTCAGTCATGGCATGCTACCTTGTCTATTATCATTCAATGTACAAATCTCAGTCATGGCATGCTACCTTGTCTATTATCATTCAATGTACAAATCTCAGTCATGGCATGCTACCTTGTCTATTATCATTCAATGTACAAATCTCAGTCATGGCATGCTACCTTGTCTATTATCATTCAATGTACAAATCTCAGTCATGGCATGCTACCTTGTCTATTATCATTCAATGTACAAATCTCAGTCATGGCATGCTACCTTGTCTATTATCATTCAATGTACAAATCCCAGTCATGGCATGCTACCTTGTCTATTATAATTCAATGTACAAATCTCAGTCATGGCATGCTACCTTGTCTATTATCATTCAATGTACAAATCCCAGTCATGGCATGCTACCTTGTCTATTATCATTCAATGTACAAATCCCAGTCATGGCATGCTACCTTGTCTATTATCATTCAATGTACAAATCCCAGTCATGGCATGCTACCTTGTCTATTATCATTCAATGTACAAATCTCAGTCATGGCATGCTACCTTGTCTATTATCATTCAATGTACAAATCCCAGTCATGGCATGCTACCTTGTCTATTATCATTCAATGTACAAATCTCAGTCATGACATGCTACCTTGTCTATTATCATTCAATGTACAAATCCCAGTCATGGCATGCTACCTTGTCTATTATCATTCAATGTACAAATCTCAGTCATGGCATGCTACCTTGTCTATTATCATTCAATGTACAAATCCCAGTCATGGCATGCTACCTTGTCTATTATCATTCAATGTACAAATCTCAGTCATGGCATGCTACCTTGTCTATTATCATTCAATGTACAAATCTCAGTCATGGCATGCTACCTTGTCTATTATCATACCATTTGTATGATATGCTGTCTTAAATGTTTTCTCAAATCAAAGTGGCACAAGCTGAGTTTAGATGTGTTTGCGGCATAGTTTATGATGTATACAGTTACATTGTACATGATGTATAAAGTACTCACAGTATTGTACTTTTAATACAGAGCACACCATTTACAATTAACTAAACTCAAACCAGGTATAAGATAAATGATCCGATGACTAAATTATCATATGTATCAAAAATGTTCAGGAAATTCCTACTGTGCAATTAACTGTTTTAATAACACCAGAAGACAATTGTATTGTTTTAGAAGGCAATGCATAATTGACATTAAAATCATTTTAAAATAGTTTAATCAAATTATCATGTAAGTGAGTAAAACATTTACCCATGCCGCTTCTGCCACTTTAAAATTACTTGAGTTTTGATATTCAATGTGTTACTTTTCTAGTAACTATCTGGTATTCATATATTATCACATTATAGTGAAAGCAACTCTAGGCTACAGTGGATTCATTTACCACATACATGTATCTACCATATCTATCACATATTTTGACTAGCTAGACTAGGGTGGCGTGGATTCATGTACCACATATCTACCATCACATATTTTAACTAGCTAGGCTACAGTGGATTCATGTACCACATATCTACCATCACATATTTTGACTATAGCTAGGCTACAGTGGATAATTCATTTACTACATATCTTGATGATAACAATATACATGCAATTATAAAACTTCAGGAACAATGTACATGTAATTAAGACATGTCCTGACAGCCAGGTAAATTATATTGGTGGTAATTATTACGACTTTGATACCATTTTTATCTTTATTTTGTTAATAAGTTTTGATATAGTGTTAATATATTGATGATACATTAAGTGAAAAAATGCTGTTCATCAATTGTACCTTTAGTCTGAGAATGAACTTTTATCAACCCATACTTTTTTCGAAACTCAAAAGTGGCAATGTCAAGACAATATGGATTACAATTACAATTCTTTTATCGTTTCAAGTGTTAATGGGTTACTGCATCTAAATAATCCTATGCAATCCTGGGGCTATGCAATCCTGGCGATTCAATTACATTTTGTTGTTTTGTGTGTTTGTTGAAATACAATGCATAGAATGGATGAATGCATTTGTTTGTTTGTTTGTTGAAATATAATATATAGAATGGATGAATGCATTTGTTTGTTTGTTGAAATATAATGCATAGAATAGGTAAAGTAAGTAAACTCTTGAAAGTCTACATAACGGGGTGAACCATATCAAATATCTAACAATGTACATTACTTGTAGTTACAATGGCACCTTTATAGGCTGCCATAACTGTTGCTGCCACAGATCCACTGAAATAGATTCTTATAGAGTGGAGTTTTGATAGTGCCACGTCAGATCCACTGAAATAGATTCTTATAGAGTGGAGTTTTGATACTGACACAGATCCACTGAAATAGATTCTTATAGAGTGGAGTTTTGATAGTGCCACGTCAGATCCACTGAAATAGATTCTTATAGAGTGGAGTTTTGATACCGACACAGATCCACTGAAATAGATTCTTATAGTGTGGAGTTTTGATACTGACACAGATCCACTGAAATGGATTCTTATAGAGTGGAGTTTTGATACTGACACAGGTCCACTGAAATAGATTCTTATAGAGTGGAGTTTGATAGTGACACAGATCCACTGAAATAGATTCTTATAGAGTGGAGTTTTAATACCGACACAGATCCACTGAAATGGATTCTTATAGAGTGGAGTTTTGATACCGACACAGATCCACTGAAATAGATTCTTATAGAGTGGAGTTTTGATACTGACACAAATCCACTGAAATAGATTCTTATAGAGTGGAGTTTTGATAGTGCCACGTCAGATCCACTGAAATAGATTCTTATAGAGTGGAGTTTTGATACTGACACAGATCCACTGAAATAGATTCTTATAGTGTGGAGTTTTGATACTGACACAGGTCCACTGAAATAGATTCTTATAGAGTGGAGTTTTGATACTGACACAGATCCACTGAAATAGATTCTTATAGAGTGGAGTTTTGATAGTGCCACGTCAGATCCACTGAAATAGATTCTTATAGAGTGGAGTTTTGATACTGACACAGATCCATTGAAATAGATTCTTATAGAGTGGAGTTTTGATACTGACACAGATCCACTGAAATAGATTCTTATAGAGTGGAGTTTTGATACTGACACAGATCCACTGAAATAGATTCTTATAGAGTGGAGTTTTGATACCGACACAGATCCACTGAAATAGATTCTTATAGAGTGGAGTTTTGATACTGACACAGATCCACTGAAATAGATTCTTATAGAGTGGAGTTTTGATACCGACACAGATCCACTGAAATAGATTCTTATAGAGTGGAGTTTTGATACTGACACAAATCCACTGAAATAGATTCTTATATACTATATGTACATAGTCTATAAATACACATACATACATGTACACTGACCATAGACTATATGTACATAGTCTATATAATACCCATACATGTACATACATGTACATTGACCATAGACTATATGTACATAGTCTATAAATACACATACATACATGTACACTGACCATAGACTATATGTACATAGTCTATATAATACCCATACATGTACATACATGTACATTGACCATAGACTATATGTACATAGTCTATAAATACTGTACATACATATACACTGACCATAGACTATATGTACATAGTCTATAAATACTGTACATACATATACACTGACCATAGACTATATGTACATAGTCTATAAATACTGTACATACATGTACACTGACCATAGACTATATGTACATAGTCTATAAATACTGTACATACATGTACACTGACCATAGACTATATGTACATAGTCTATAAATACTGTACATACATGTACACTGACCATAGACTATATGTACATAGTCTATAAATACTGTACATACATGTACACTGACCATAGACTATATGTACATAGTCTATAAATAATGTACATACATATACACTGACCATAGACTATATGTACATAGTCTATAAATACACATACATACATGTACACTGACCATAGACTATATGTACATAGTCTATAAATACACATACATACATGTACATTGACCATAGACTATATGTACATTGTCTATAAATACACATACATACATATACACTGACCATAGACTATATGTACATAGTCTATAAATACTGTACATACATATACACTGACCATAGACTATATGTACATAGTCTATAAATACTGTACATACATGTACATTGACCATAGACTATATGTACATTAGTCTATACATACACATACATGTACATTGACCATAGACTATATGTACATAGTCTATAAATACACATACATACATACATGTACATGACCATAGACTATATGTACATAGTCTATAAATACACATACATACATACATGTATATTGACCATAGACTATATGTACATAGTTTATAAATACACATACATACATGTACACTGACCATAGACTATATGTACATAGTCTATAAATACACATACATACATGTACACTGACCATAGACTATATGTACACAGTCTATAAATACTGTACATACATGTACACTGACCATAGACTATATGTACATAGTTTATAAATACACATACATACATGTACACTGACCATAGACTATATGTACATAGTCTATAAATACACATACATACATATACACTGACCATAGACTATATGTACATAGTTTATAAATACACATACATACATGTACACTGACCATAGACTATATGTACATAGTCTATAAATACACATACATACATATACACTGACCATAGACTATATGTACATAGTTTATAAATACACATACATACATGTACACTGACCATAGACTATATGTACATAGTCTATAAATACACATACACATACATATACACTGACCATATAGACTATATGTACATAGTCTATAAATACTGTACATACATGTACACTGACCATAGACTATATGTACATAGTTTATAAATACACATACATACATGTACACTGACAATAGACTATATGTACATAGTCTATAAATACACATACATACATATACACTGACCATAGACTATATGTACATAGTTTATAAATACACATACATACATGTACACTGACCATAGACTATATGTACATAGTCTATAAATACACATACATACATATACACTGACCATAGACTATATGTACATAGTTTATAAATACACATACATACATGTACACTGACCATAGACTATATGTACATAGTCTATAAATACACATACAAATACATATACACTGACCATAGACTATATGTACATAGTCTATAAATACTGTACATACATATACACTGACCATAGACTATATGTACATAGTCTATAAATACTGTACATACATATACACTGACCATAGACTATATGTACATAGTCTATAAATACTGTACATACATGTACACTGACCATAGCACTATATGTACATAGTCTATAAATACTGTACATACATGTACACTGACCATAGACTATATGTACATAGTCTATAAATACTGTACATACATGTACACTGACCATAGACTATATGTACATAGTCTATAAATACTGTACATACATGTACACTGACCATAGACTATATGTACATGGTCTATATAATACCCATACATACATGTACATTGACCATAGACTATATGTACATAGTCTATAAATACATACATGTACACTGACCATAGACTATATGTACACGGTCTATAAATACTGTACATACATGTACACTGACCATAGACTATATGTACATAGTCTATAAATACTGTACATACATGTACACTGACCATATACTATATGTACATAGTCTATAAATACATACATGTACACTGACCATAGACTATATGTACACGGTCTATAAATACTGTACATACATGTACACTGACCATATACTATATGTACATAGTCTATAAATACTGTACATACATGTACACTGACCATAGACTATATGTACATGGTCTATAAAAACCCATACATACATGTACGCTGACCATAGACTATATGTACATAGTCTATAAATACACATACATACATATACATTGACCATAGACTATATGTACATAGTCTATAAATACTGTACATACATATACACTGACCATAGACTATATGTACATAGTCTATAAATACACATAATATACATATACACTGACCATAGACTATTATGTACATAGTCTATAAATACACATAACATACATATACACTGACCATAGACTATATGTACATAGTCTATAAATACACATAACATACATATACACTGACCATAGACTATATGTACATAGTCTATAAATACACATACATACATATACACTGACCATAGACTATATGTACATAGTTTATAAATACACATAATATACATATACACTGACCATAGACTATATGTACATAGTCTATAAATACACATACATACATATACACTGACCATAGACTATATGTACATAGTCTATAAATACACATACATACATGTACACTGACCATAGACTATATGTACATAGTCTATAAATACTGTACATACATGTACACTGACCATAGACTATATGTACATAGTCTATAAATACTGTACATACATGTACACTGACCATAGACTATATGTACATAGTTTATAAATACACATACATACATATACACTGACCATATACTATATGTACATAGTCTATAAATACATACATGTATATTGACCATAGACTATATGTACATAGTTTATAAATACACATACATACATGTACATTGACCATAGACTATATGTACATGGTCTATAAATACTGTACATACATATACACTGACCATAGACTATATGTACAGTCTATAAATACTGTACATACATGTACACTGACCATAGACTATATGTACATAGTCTATAAATACACATACATACATATACACTGACCATAGACTATATGTACATAGTTTATAAATACTGTACATACATGTACACTGACCATAGACTATATGTACATGGTCTATATAATACCCATACATACATGTACATTGACCATAGACTATGTGTACATAGTCTACAAATACTGTACATACATGTACACTGACCATAGACTATATGTACATAGTCTATAAATACATACATATACACTGACCATAGACTATATGTACATAGTCTATAAATACATACATGTACACTGACCATAGACTATATGTACATAGTCTATAAATACTGTACATACATGTACACTGACCATAGATTATATGTACATAGTTTATAAATACACATACATACATATACACTGACCATAGACTATATGTACATAGTCTATAAATACTGTACATACATGTACATTGACCATAGACTATATGTACATAGTCTATAAATACATACATGTACACTGACCATAGACTATATGTACATAGTCTATAAATACTGTACATACATATACACTGACCATAGACTATATGTACATAGTTTATAAATACTGTACATACATGTACACTGACCATAGACTATATGTACATAGTCTATAAATACTGTACATACATGTACACTGACCATAGACTATATGTACATAGTCTATAAATACTGTACATACATGTACACTGACCATAGACTATATGTACATAGTCTATAAATACTGTACATACATGTACACTGACCATAGACTATATGTACATAGTCTATAAATACTGTACATACATATACAATGTACACTGACCATAGACTATATGTACATAGTTTATAAATACACATACATACATATACACTGACCATAGACTATATGTACATAGTCTATAAATACTGTACATACATGTACACTGACCATACACTATATGTACATTAGTCTATACATACACATACATATACACTGACCATAGACTATATGTACATAGTCTATAAATACACATACACATACATGTACACTGACCATATAGTCTAAGACTATGTGTCACATGTTAGTACAATGTCTATAAATACCCACTGCATACAATGTACATACATATACATGTACAAATGTACATACATGTACAGTGCACTGAGCATAGACTACATTTATGTATGTACATGTACACAGTACAATATGGCATATGAATACCCATTCACACACTTATCATAGACATAATTATGTACATATATATGGTCTATATATATACATGTCTATATCACTGACCATAAACTGCACACATACAATGTATGCTGACCACTGAAAATAAATTTTGTACATCAATGATCATGGTCTACAAATACCCATCTATCATATGGCATGGACTAATTGTATGCAAATCACAGTATACAGTGTCATGGCTGAGTTATAAGGTTTATGCCCGCTAGGTTCTAATCTGATACAGAAACTGATAAATAACTAAATCAAAATGTGACGTACTAAGCTTGAGGATAACAGATAAAAGATTATCTACCAGACTACCAACACTACTATGGCATTAAAAGATATCATAATATATATGGAATACATAGGTTTGTTGCCAGAATATGTGCAAAGATTTTATATTTAACTTTTAAGTCTTCCTGTATGAAAACAGATGAGGAACATAATAGTGCTAATTCATTTCCTATAATATCATTCTCACATTAACCTGTAAAATCTTACACCAGACTATCTAAGGAAATGTCACTGTGACAGCTTTTATAATTATAAATTTTACCACACAGTGCATGTACAATTGAACAACAACTTTAACCTTTTTACCTATTGGATGATTTATGAGCTACGTGTAATGAGATATTCTACCCTGGCAGTCTTAATACAAATCTGTGTAAGGAGCTGTACCCCCCTCTGGGGCTGTACCATGTTACATTGTACTATTTATACAAATCTCTTTGTTGTTTAAACACCTATAGATTTTCTATTTTTCTTCTTTATACTCAAAACACAATGGCCTTTCACTAAGGACTTTTACAAAACATACGCTTCTCTTTGCTATAATTTGCAATGCTATTATGTTGGTTCAAATCATGGCTATAACTTCAATAGCCTTCAGAAAATCTGGACGGCCAGGAAAAAAACTTGGTAGAATGCACTATTATCCCAGGTTGCAGTGGTCACACCATAATAATTCACTTAAAGAAAAGTGTGACATTTCTATGCAGGTGTGTTGGCAGCAAATACACATAAACAATTGTGTGTCTGCCTCAATAAATTTGTGTTCTTGAATCAAATTAATTCATATGATTACAATGCATTCACTTTCTGTTACCATATTAATATGATACTCTCCACATAGGTAACAATTGAACTAGTTATATATGATGTAATTACATGTAACAACTAGATATATATGATGTAATTACATGTAACAACTAGATATATATGATGTAATTACATGTAACAACTCGTTATATATGACATAATTACATGTAACAACTAGATATATATGATGTAATTACATGTAACAACTAGATATATATGATGTAATTACATGTAACAACTCGTTATATATGATGTAATTACATGTAACAACTAGATATATATGATGTAATTACATGTAACAACTAGATATATATAATGTAATTACATGTAACAACTAGATATATATGATGTAATTACATGTAACAACTCGTTATATATGATGTAATTACATGTAACAACTAGATACATATGATGTAATTACATGTAACAACTAGATATATATAATGTAATTACATGTAACAACTAGTTATATATGATGTAATTACATGTAACAACTAGATAAATATGATGTAATTACATGTAACAACTAGATATATATGATGTAATTACATGTAACAACTAGATATATATGATGTAATTACATGTAACAACTCGTTATATATGATGTAATTACATGTAACAACTAGATATATATGATGTAATTACATGTAACAACTAGATATATATGATGTAATTACATGTAACAACTAGATATATATGATGTAATTACATGTAACAACTAGTTATATATGATGTAATTACATGTAACAACTAGATATATATGACATAATTACATGTGACAACTAGATATATATGATATGATGTAATTACATGTAACAACTAGATATATATGATGTAATTACATGTAACAACTAGTTATATATGATGTAATTACATGTAACAACTAGATATATATGACATAATTACATGTAACAACTCGTTATATATGATATGATGTAATTACATGTAACAACTAGATATATATGACATAATTACATGTAACAACTAGATATATATGATGTAATTACATGTAACAACTAGTTATATATGATGTAATTACATGTAACAACTAGATATATATGATGTAATTACATGTAACAACTAGATATATATGATGTAATTACATGTAACAACTAGATATATATGATGTAATTACATGTAACAACTAGATATATATGATGTAATTACATGTAACAACTAGATATATATAATGTAATCACATGTAACAACTAGATATATATGATGTAATTACATGTAACAACTAGATATATATAATGTAATTACATGTAACAACTAGATATATATGATGTAATTACATGTAACAACTAGATACATATGATGTAATTACATGTAACAACTAGATATATATGATGTAATTACATGTAACAACTAGATATATATGACATAATTACATGTAACAACTAGATATATATGATGTAATTACATGTAACAACTAGATATATATGATGTAATTACATGTGACAACTAGATATATATGATGTAATTACATGTAACAACTAGATATATATGATGTAATTACATGTAACAACTAGTTATATATGATGTAATTACATGTAACAACTAGATATATATGATGTAATTACATGTAACAACTAGATATATATGATGTAATTACATGTGACAACTAGATATATATGATGTAATTACATGTAACAACTAGTTATATATGATGTAATTACATGTAACAACTAGATATATATGATGTAATTACATGTAACAACTAGATATATATGATGTAATTACATGTGACAACTAGATATATATGATGTAATTACATGTAACAACTAGATATATATGATGTAATTACATGTAACAACTATATGTATTGAAAGGTATGTATATCAAAATATATATCGATAAGTTTTTGTCCAGATCTGAATTTTATATCTTGAGAAACCAAACGAATTTGAAAGCCATGGAAATTCACCTTATTGTGGCGTGCATCGCGAAATTCTTGAACTGAGTGTTATATAAAGGGTATATTGCCGTAAACGAGAATCAAAGTATAGAGCAGTATCATGCTTACTATAAAGTATGTAAACTTTCTGATGTGTACTAGCAATGTTACGACGGTTTGAATTTTGTTTATCATTTGCCATGGAAATGAGTGTACATATCCCGGGATGTAGGGGATCGCGAAAGTCAGAGTGTTCGAAGTCAAGCTTTCCTATATTGAGAATAGGTAGCAGATATTTGAATAACTTTTTCGACAACTAACTTTCACTGGGACTTCAAAAATCACAGATATAGAACTAAAATGTATTATGTTCAAATGATACCAATAAGCAATCCATACATTTGTTCTGTATGAATGGGTAAATGTACGTACGGTCTGTATGCATGTCGGATGTATGTGTACCCCTGTAAATTTGAGTAATGTGATTTCAAAAGCCATTACATGTACATCTGTTCCACTATACATGTACATAGATTGATATCACAAAGTCCTTTCAGATTTCTATAGTTTGGCACACCTTTTTGCCAATTCAGGGGTATATCATGTACTATACTACTAATAGCCTACTATAACAAAGATTGTTGCATTCCAGCAATTCTTATGTGTAGGAACAAAAAACTCAAGATAACCCTTATGGAAGGCATTCAGTTTAAATCTGGTTAAATAATTTAAAGTTGTATAACTGCAGGTTTCCACTTTAGACATACTAAAACTACCCTATTACAGAGAAAATTAAATCAATGTCCAAAATAGATTTTTTTAAATTATCGATGATCAATGTATCTATCTACAACATAGTCTGGAATCCATGATGTATTCCTTAAGGGGAGAAGTTATGGGATTAATTGTATCTAAGTCTGTCTGTCTCTCCATCTGTTCGGCCATCCGTCTGCCTGACTGTATGTATGTATGTCTGTCCATGTCTGTCTGTCTGCCTGCCTGCCTGCCACAACTAGCTGTATATTACCACAACCACAACTAGCTGTATATTACCACAACTAGCTGTATTATTACCACAACTAGCTGTATATTACCACAACTAGCTGTATATTACCGCAACTAGCTGTATATTACCGCAACTAGCTGTATATTACCACAACTAGCTGTATATTACAACAACCACAACTAGCTGTATATTACCACAACTAGCTGTATTATTACCACAACTAGCTGTATATTACCACAACTAGCTGTATATTACCGCAACTAGCTGTATATTACCGCAACTAGCTGTATATTACCACAACCACAACTAGCTGTATATTACCACAACCACAACTAGCTGTATATTACCACAACCACAACTAGCTGTATATTACCAAAACCACAGCTAGCTGTATATTACCACAACTAGCTATATATTACCACAACTAGCTGTATATTACCGCAACTAACTGTATATTACCGCAACTAGCTGTATATTACCACAACTAGCTGTATATTACCACAACTAGCTGTATATTACCACAACCACAACTAGCTTTATATTACAACCACAACTAGCTGTATATTACCACAACTAGCTTTATATTACCACAACCACAACTAGCTGTATATTACCACAACTAGCTGTATATTACCACAACCACAACTAGCTGTATATTACCACAACTAGCTGTATATTACCACAACTAGCTGTATATTACAACAACCACAACTAGCTGTATATTACCACAACTAGCTGTATATTACCACAACTAGCTGTATATTACCACAACTAGCTGTATATTACCACAACCGCAACAAGCTGTATATTGCCACAACTAGCTGTATATTACAACAACCACAACTAGCTGTATATTACCACAACTAGCTGTATATTACCACAACCACAACTAGCTGTATATTACCACAACCGCAACTAGCTGTATATTACCACAACTAGCTGTATATTACCACAACTAGCTGTATATTACCACAACCACAGCTAGCTGTATATTACCACAACTAGCTGTATATTACCACTAATTAACTGTATATTACCACAACCACAGCTAGCTGTATATTGCGACTAACTAGCTTTATATTACCACAACCACAGCTAGCTGTATATTACCACAACTAGCTGTATATTACCACAACTAGCTGTATATTACCACAACCACAACTAGCTGTATATTACCACAACTAGCTGTATATTACCACAACTAGCTGTATATTACCACTAACTAGCTGTATATTACAACAACCACAACTAGCTGTATATTACCACAACTAGCTGTATATTACCACAACCACAGCTAGCTGTATATTACCACAACTAGCTGCATATTACCACAACTAGCTGTATATTACCACAACTAGCTGTATATTACCACAACCACAACTAGCTGTATATTACCACAACTAGCTGTATATTACCACTAACTAGCTGTATATTACAACAACCACAACTAGCTGTATATTACCACAACTAGCTGTATATTACCACAACCACAACTAGCTGTATATTACCACAACCACAACTAGCTGTATATTACCACAACCGCAACTAGCTGTATATTACCACAACTAGCTGTATATTACCACAACTAGCTGTATATTACCACTAACTAGCTATATATTACAACAACCACAACTAGCTGTATATTACCACTAACTAGCTGTATATTACCACAACCACAGCTAGCTGTATATTACCACAACCACAGCTAGCTGTATATTACCACAACTAGCTGTATATTGCCACAACTAGCTGTATATTACCACTAACTAGCTATATATTACAACAACCACAACTAGCTGTATATTACAACAACCACAACTAGCTGTATATTACCACAACTAGCTGTATATTACCACAACTAGCTGTATATTACCACAACTAGCTGTATATTACCACAACCACAACTAGCTGTATATTACCACTAACTAGCTGTATATTACCACAACCACAGCTAGCTGTATATTACCACAACTAGCTGTATATTACCACAACTAGCTGTATATTACCACAACCACAACTAGCTGTATATTACCACAACTAGCTGTATATTACCACAACTAGCTGTATATTACCACAACTAGCTGTATATTACCACAGCTAGCTGTATATTACAACTAGCTGTATATTACCACAACTAGCTGTATATTACCACAACCGCAACTAGCTGTATATTACCACAACTAGCTGTATATTACCACAACCACAACTAGCTGTATATTACCACAACTAGCTGTATATTACCACAACCACAACTAGCTGTATATTACCACAACTAGCTGTATATTACCACAACTAGCTGTATATTACCACAACTAGCTATATATATTACCACAACTAGCTGTATATTACCACAACCACAACTAGCTGTATATTACAACAACTAGCTGTATATTACCACAACTAGCTGTATATTACCACAACCACAGCTAGCTGTATATTACCACAACTAGCTATATATTACCACAACTAGCTGTATATTACCACAACTAGCTGTATATTACAACAACTAGCTGTATATTACCACAACCACAACTAGCTGTATATTACAACAACTAGCTGTATATTACCACAACTAGCTGTATATTACAACAACTAGCTGTATATTACCACAACCACAACTAGCTGTATATTACCACAACTAGCTGTATATTACAACAACTAGCTGTATATTACCACAACTAGCTATATATTACCACAACTAGCTGTATATTACCACAACTAGCTGTATATTACCACAACTAGCTGTATATTACAACAACCACAACTAGCTGTATATTACCACAACTAGCTGTGTATTACCACAACTAGCTGTATATTACCACAACCACAACTAGCTGTATATTACCACAACTAGCTGTATATTACCACAACTAGCTATATATTACCACAACTAGCTGTATATTACCACAACTAGCTGTATATTACAACAACTAGCTGTATATTACCACAACCACAACTAGCTGTATATTACCACAACTAGCTATATATTACCACAACTAGCTATATATTACCACAACTAGCTGTATATTACCACAACTAGCTGTATATTACAACAACCACAACTAGCTGTATATTACAACAACCACAACTAGCTGTATATTACAACAACTAGCTGTATATTACCACAACTAGCTGTATATTACCGCAACTAACTGTATATTACCGCAACTAGCTGTATATTACCACAATGCAACTAGCTGTATATTACCACAACTAGCTGTATATTACTACTTAACTGCAGTACAGCATCACATACAATGTACAAGTCATTAACAGGTAAAGTACAGTGTCTAGTCTATTTTAAACACATCAATTATCTACTTCATGCATAGAAAATCCATAAAATAATTAAATTTTCATTAACAATCAACAAACAACAAAGAATTCACTAGTAGCATTTCCCCAGAGGCTATCAGTCATGGAAATGAAATGATTCCTGAGAAGTAATTTGCATATCTTAAGAAGTACTCTTTTAGTCATTATCCGTATTGATGTTTGACTTAAGTGATCAAAAAAGCATTCACATTTAGAATTGATTATCTTGAACAGAGTTGTTGTAAGTTTAAAGATCACTCCAGTTCAGTTCTTTTACTTATTACATGTGACTGATATGTTTAGTCTGGATGCCAACATGGTCTCCAGCTCTACGATACCAGTATAGGACTAGACTAGTGGAGGTGTAAATCATAATGATACCATATAGGAACTAGACTAGTGAAGGTATAAAGCATAACGATACCATATAGGGACTATAGACTAGTGGAGGTGTAAATCATAACAATACCCGTATGGGAATATAGACTAGTGGAGGTGTAAATCATAACGATACCTGTATAGGAACTATAGACTAGTGGAGGTGTAAATCATAACGATACCTGTATAGGGACTATAGACTAGTGGAGGTGTAAATCATAACGATACCTGTATAGGAACTATAGACTAGTGGAGGTGTAAATCATAACGATACCGTATAGGGACTATAGACTAGTGGAGGTATAAATCATAACGATACCATATAGGAACTATAGACTAGTGGAGGTGTAAATCATAATGATACCGTATAGGAACTATAGACTAGTGGAGGTGTAAATCATAATGATACCGTATAGGAACTATAGACTAGTGGAGGTATAAATCATAACGATACCAGTATAGGACTAGCCTAGTGGAGGTGTAAATCATAATGATACCGTATAGGAACTAGACTAGTGGAGGTGTAAATCATAATGATACCGTATAGGAACTAGACTAGTGGAGGTGTAAATCATAATGATACCGTATAGGAACGATAGACTAGTGGAGGTGTAAATCATAATGATACCGTATAGGAACTATAGACTAGTGGAGGTTTAATAAATCATAACGATACCGTATAGGAACTATAGACTAGTGGAGGTGTAAATCGACATAACGATACCCGTATAGGACTAGACTAGTGGAGGTGTAAATCATAACGATACCAGTATAGGACTAGACTAGTGGAGGTGTAAATCATAATGATACCATATAGGAACTATAGACTAGTGGAGGTGTAAATCATAATGATACCGTATAGGAACTATAGACTAGTGGAGGTGTAAATCATAACGATACCAGTATAGGACTAGCCTAGTGGAGGTGTAAATCATAATGATACCGTATAGGAACTAGACTAGTGGAGGTGTAAATCATAATGATACTGTATAGGAACTAGACTAGTGGAGGTGTAAATCATAATGATACCGTATAGGAACGATAGACTAGTGGAGGTGTAAATCATAATGATACCGTATAGGAACTATAGACTAGTGGAGGTTTAAATCATAACGATACCGTATAGGAACTATAGACTAGTGGAGGTGTAAATCGACATAACGATACCCGTATAGGACTAGACTAGTGGAGGTGTAAATCATAATGATACCGTATAGGAACGATAGACTAGTGGAGGTGTAAATCATAATGATACCGTATAGGAACTATAGACTAGTGGAGGTGTAAATCATAATGATACCGTATAGGAACTATATAGACTAGTGGAGGTGTAAATCATAACGATACCCGTATAGGAACTATAGACTAGTGGAGGTGTAAATCATAACGATACCATATAGGAACTACATGTATAGACTAGTGGAGGTATGAATCATAACGATACCATATAGGGACTATAGACTAGTGGAGGTATAAATCATAACGATACCCATATAGGGACTATAGACTAGTGGAGGTATAAATCATAACGATACCCATATAGGGACTATAGACTAGTGGAGGTATCAATCATAACGATACCGTATAGGATATGCTGATATGGTTTTCAAAATTTAGCAAATTGACATCATAAAGGACAAAGTTGTGGAAGGTAAAAAATCAGTGTAGTAACACAACTATTAAATACTATTGACTTGTTTGCTATGTAGCCCATACACTGAATGATTTAGTATATGCATATCACCTTTGTGACCTTTATTACTTTATAATTCAGGATACCTTGGCATTTGATGGCAACTCACTAGATAAGCTGGCTACTCCTTTCTTGTGTTATTCATTACTAGTAACACATACATCACTAGTATTTCAGAGCCCAGGTAACAAAGAATAACAAATCTTGTTCAAAAAAACTCCACATCTGGGAGAATTTCTGGACTGACTGCAAGGTTAAAGGTAACATACATGCGATGTACCTGTACTCTGGACTGACAGGTACATGTATGTTACCATTGCAGCATAAAAAGGGCTTTAAATCTGTTTCAATATTGACCTAACATGATACGCCAGCTGGGATTTCTTCAAGTACCTAATATAGACTTGCAGATTTACTGAGAATACAGAGTGACTCACAAATATGTTATCACCCAATGACACCAGACAGCACAGTTTATTGGAAAATCTCATTACTCTGTCTGGGTTCAATAATCTCTGTAAAAGAACATGTTACCATCTAAAATATAGCCTTCAATTTATTCACCTGAAAGCAATGTCTTGACAATGTACACTCCTAGCATGGTATTTAGAAATGTATACGTGTACAACATACATGTACATGTGTTCTTGAAAATCCATTTACTAATACAGCTCCAAGATCACACAATACAACATTGCTAATTATCTATGCAAATCTTTAATCATCATTTATTGTTTACATTTTTTTAGTATTTACTGATAGCTTTGACAATGTACAAACTTCTACCTACAACAAGTACATATACTGTTACATACATGTGTTGAATTTAAATGAATTATGTGTCAGATCTGTCTATGTAATGTATGTGGAATTATGTATGTATAATTTTTATCACAGTGTGTCTATACGTCTTTCTGTATTTATAGTCTGTGTTTCTGTTTATCTGTTGTAGCTATCTATGTCAACTGTCTGGCTGTCTGTCTATCTCTCTATCTGAGGTGTAATTTGTGATGATCCTACCATATTGGAACTTGACTAATCTGTCAAGTCAATCTGTGACTGTTTTTCTGGGTGTGCCAGCTGTCTGTGTCTGTGTCTGTCGGTCATGACTATATGCCTGTGACTGTTTTTCTGGGTCTGTCAGCTGTCTGTGTCTGTGTCTGTCTGTCAAGTCAATCTGTGACTGTTTTTCTGGGTGTGTCAGCTGTCTGTGTCTGTGTCTGTCTGTCAAGTCTATATGCCTGTGACTGTTTTTCTGGGTGTGTCAGCTGTCTGTGTCTGTGTCTGTCTCTGTCGGTCAAGACTATATGCCTGTGACTGTTTTTCTGGGTCTGTCAGCTGTCTGTGTCTGTGTCTGTCTGTCAAGTCAATCTGTGACTGTTTTTCTGGGTGTGTCAGCTGTCTGTGTCTGTGTCTGTCTGTCAAGTCTATATGCCTGTGACTGTTTTTCTGGGTGTGTCAGCTGTCTGTATCTGTGTCTGTCTGTTAAGTCTGTATGTCTCTATCTATCTGTCTGTCTGTCTGAATGGATGTTAAGAATGGATTGATGCATGTGTTGGTCTATGTGAATGTAACAGCAAAGGTGAAAATGTCTGTTTTTATATCATCTGTTAATTCTACTATTGTATTACATTGTAGATGATAGCAAGACTGCCTTTAGCAATACATTGTATATGGACATCCATCCACCTTAATTACCCTATCAATGTATCAGGATAGATATTGAATTGAAAATTAATAAAATCCACCTGTTGAATCTTTATACAATTTCACTATTTTTAATTACACTGCACAGATATTGATTTTCTACTTAGTGGCAGTACAACATAGTTATGTAGTAATGACTTATTTTTATAGTGACTAAGTAGGCCTAAGAGACTGATACTAACCATGTGTGAGACATAAATTGTAATAATAGTAGAGTTACAGTGGACAAGTATTCATAGTGTTAAAGCAGGAGGAAAGCAGAATACCTGGGAAAACCTATAAGTTCATTTTGTTTGGTAAGGTCACACTAGTCTAGTTCCTATACACCTCTACTTTATTTATAGAGACCACAATGACATCCAGTACACTATGATATACATGTACTATATGGTCACACTACTGACCATTACTCTTCATACAGACTTAGTTATTTTTTAACCAAAGTCAGCCAAGTCTAGGCAAGGGCACATTAGGCAATAATTCTTGTATATACCAACCGTGGAATAACATTTAAATAAAGACAAAAAAACAACATGAAGACGATACAAGTAATTCCTAAAGATATCACAAGTTCTGCCATGGCATCATGATACATCATAAATATCTGTAGAATATACACATACACAAACACACTGAATCTATTAGTATACTTGTTGTTTGAAGTCTGTTATATCATAAACTGTCTTTAAAATGTTTTCATTATTTTTTTAAAGACCAGATAAGTGTACATACATATCTATCATCATGATGCTGTTCATTTATATTGTTCACAGTGTATTTCTGGCTTTTACAATTACTGAGAATCCCAAATAAGTGTCAGCATGTAATAAACTTATCAAATATATTATATAAAAAATAAAGAAACAAGAAGCAAGTATGATGTAAATATGACTCATACATATTAATATGATTTGGGCCTTTATTTATTATAATCATTTTCAGATTTCACTAGCATAGTTGCCTCATGCCCCTGGTCTCGGTTGAGTTGTAACAACCCGCAAGTCTAAACACACAAGCTGAAAACTTGGCCATTGACAACCCAATAAATATCTACAAATTACCACAAAACATTACTTCCAATAATGTATTCATCAAACTACAAATTAGAATTCATCACTTATTCACTGAGCGACAAAACATCACCAAATAATGTTATTCATTTAGTAAACTGCATGTACAAAACAGCTGACAATGTTTATCTGACTTTGCTATGACCACCCTTTAGTTGCCCTCACTTTGCTATGACCTAATGTAAACATAACCCATTAGTTGCCCTCACTTGTGGTGGGATTAATTTCAAGCATTTTATCAAACACATTGTGTTCAGTCAAATTCTTGCTACCAGATCTTTCCCTTGTTATCAAAATGAAAAATAATATTAAAAATTAGTTTTTGCAAAATATTGTCAGAAGTGAGAATGACTGCTAGTGATACTAAAGTGATAGGGTAAAATTGGAAACCATGGAAACCAGGATGTGATTAGTCCAAAGTCTGAAACCATGGAAACCAGTGTGTGATTGGTTCAAAGTCTGAAACCATGGAAACCAGTGTGATTGGCCTAACATCTGAAATCATGGAAACAATCAGCATATGATTGGTGCAGAATTTTATTCAGTTCTTACTGTATACATGATGGATACCTTTTATGTAAGTCCTGTAATGAGTAAAATAAAGTCATCTTAAACGTAGAATTATGAGATAAGTGTACACATTTATTCTTACCTTTATCAAATTGTGTTCCTTCTCTCTCTGGTAGTTTCCTACTTTCATTTGGTCTGGTCTCATCAACTTTAAAGTGATGATTATTAATAACGATTGCAATACCACGTGGTTGACTTGTCATCCGATATGCTGGTATCCCATCAATACAATATGTATCAGCAGTGGTTTTTTGTACTGCAGGTCGAAGAGCAGCTTTCTCTTCAATGCCATTCAGTGTTTCAGCTTGGCCATCAGCTTGTCGTTTTGCTAGGTGCACAGCAAGAGCAGTCTCGGCTTCTTTCTTCTTGCCATCCTGGAATGTCTTGATTGCTTTAATTCCTTTTTGACATACAGCCAATGGAGGTATCACTAGAGGATTACCATTCAACTCTAAAAGTTGTAATCCACTCAGCTTATCTCCAAAATCTGGTGGTAGCTTCTTGATTTTATTATTCTGAGCTTTGAATTTCTCCAGATTCTTGAGCTCACAGAAACTCTCTGGGATTTTAGTGACTTTATTATCGTTTATGTTCAGATACTTTAATTTCACCAACCTGGAGATTTCTTCTGGAATCTCAGTAATCTTGTTGTCATAGAGATGTATAAGTTCCAAATTATTCAATTCTACTGTGGTCAGAGCCTCAGGAAACTCTGGCAGCAAATTTCCAGACAGGCGGAGTTCCCGTAAGTTTGTCAACTGGCAGATCTGCAAGGAGATACTTTTGAGTCTATTCCGACTGAGGCATAAAGTGTGCAACTGTTTCAGTTCACAAACAATAAGTGGAAAGGTGTCAAATGCGTTGAATGACAGAATCAGAATTTGCACGGACTTTAGTCGACGTATCTGAGAGGGTAGTTCCTTGAGCTTGTTACCTTGGAGAGAGAGTTTGTATATATCTCTGTTCTTCCAGGCTATTGGCGGTACAGCTTTTAATTGTTTCCCTCTCAATATACACTCTTCTCTGTTTTCATCTTTGATGTTGTCATCCTCAGTCTGGTTCTCAAGTTGTTCCATTTGTTCTTCCTCTGTTGCCATGGTGAAATAGTAGAAGTTTAATTCTGAAAAAAATAATGAATTAGACTATTTACACAACTCTGAAACTGATACTGAAACTGATACGACTAAATGTATATTTGCTACTTACAGTCTTGTAACCCATGATAACAGCCAATCAAATGACAGTTTCCATACATTATAAGACTAAATGTATATTTGCTACTTACAGTCTTGTAACCCATGATAACAGCCAATCAAATGACAGTTTCCATACATTATAAGACTAAATGTATATTTGCTACTTACAGTCTTGTAACCCATGATAACAGCCAATCAAATGACAGTTTCCATACATTATATACCCTAATTATGGAGAACCTTGCCAGGTATTAAAAATGACTGAGGAACTCTGCTAGATTTTACATATTTACCACCCTGTGTTTAAAAGTTTGCATTTCAACTTGGTTTTTCATTTCACAAAGACATATTGTAAACAAACTGAATATCTTCATTTCTTATCAATACAGCAGATCCTGAGACATATCATTTCAGATTTCTCAATTATGGCAGTTGCCATGGTTACTTCATGGAACAAAGGTATAGATGTAAATACAAATACAAAAAAATTACTTTATTGTATTGTTCTGATATCTGAAATTATAGATAAGGTTACAATAAAGTTTATTATTATTATTATTACAATGTAGGAGTTGTTTATTATCTATAGTGTCATGTGAATATACAGAACAGAAAATTACAGGTAAAACAGCAAGGGATTGCCAAACGACTGTGCATATCATACACATTTTATGTTCCCCAAGAACAATTTAGATAGATAAAAAACAGGCTTCCCACAAACCACTCAATACAAATATAAACAACACCACATTCCTGCTGACAAGCAGGCACTGTATGTGTACACACATATCACTTGTAACTTTAAATCAATACACTTGTATGTGTCAAAATCTGAGCCTGTAATGCAATAACTTTCAATGGCTTGTTTGTTCCAAGGACAATGTGTGTGTCTGTGTATCAGTAGGGTTGGATGATGTTGTTTATATTTGTATTGAGTGGTCTATGAGAAGCCTGTTTCTTATCTATCTAAATTGTTCTTAGGGAACATAAAATGTGTATGATACGCACAGTCGTTCGGCGATCCCTCGCTACTTTACCTGTAATACATGACCCAGTCCATATTTGTTACTATGAAATGAAATAACTATCTGATGAAATAGGAAAATGAAAAGAACATAATCATAACAAGTAAACAAAAGTAAAAGTAAAGTAGTAGAATGAAATAAAGAAATGATTTCACTGTCTGGTGTATGTTTGTTAGTTGCTCTACTCTAGGCTTGTAAAGTTCCTTTTGTCTGACTCATTAAAGTTATCAAGATATTATAGAAGACAAGTGCATTCTTAAGTCATGCTAGAATGGACAGTGAAATAAAAGGTGAGATTCGTCCTCATATTGAATTTGTATTCCATAGTACACATTGGCCAGCTTGTAATCCCTCACCCCTGAAACATTGGCCAGCTTGTGATAATCTCAATTCAATATGCTGTTTTAAAAATACTATGCTAAACTTTCTAGACAATTTGATTGTTTACGTAACCTGATGAGGCTAATATCACATGATGTCAATTAGGCAATATCACATGGTGTCAATTAGGCAATATCTAAACTTTCTAATAATGTCATTCATCTAAGAAGACCAATTCCTGACACACAGGGC
>NC_135570.1:16822821-16827821 GCF_964340395.1 Glandiceps talaboti
ACAATATAGACTTATTAGTGTACAACCAGTGGTAGTCTACTATATACCACTATATAGACTTATTAGTGTACAGCCAGTGGTAGTCTACTATATACCACCATATAGACTTATTAGTGTACAACCAGTGGTAGTCTACTATATACCACCATGTAGACTTATTAGTGTACAACTAGTGGTAGTCTACTATATACCACTATATAGATTTATTATTGTACAACCAGTGGTAGTCTACATTATACCACTATGTAGACTTATTAGTGTACAACCAGTGGTAGTCTACTATATACCACTATATAGACTTATTAGTGTACAGCCAGTGGTAGTCTACTATATACCACAATATAGACTTATTAGTGTACAACCAGTGGTAGTCTACTATATACCACTATATAGACTTATTAGTGTACAGCCAGTGGTAGTCTACTATATACCACTATGTAGACTTATTAGTGTACAACCAGTGGTAGTCTACATTATACCACTATGTAGACTTATTAGTGTACAACCAGTGGTAGTCTACTATATACCACAATATAGACTTATTAGTGTACAACCAGTGGTAGTCTACTATATACCACTATATAGATTTATTAGTGTACAGCCAGTGGTAGTCTACTATATACCACTATGTAGACTTATTAGTATGCAACCAGTGGTAGTCTACTATATACCACCATGTAGACGTATTAGTGTACAACCAGTGGTAGTCTACTATATACCACTATGTAGACTTATCAGTGTTCAACCAGTGGTAGTCTACTATATACCACTATGTAGACTTATTAGTGTACAACCAGTGGTAGTCTACTATATACCACTATGTAGACTTATCAGTGTTCAACCAGTGGTAGTCTACCATATACCACTATGTAGACTTATTAGTGTGCAACCAGTGGTAGTCTACTATATACCACTATGTAGACTTATCAGTGTTCAACCAGTGGTAGTCTACCATATACCACTATATAGACTTATTAGTGTACAACCAGTGGTAGTCTACTATATACCACTATGTAGACTTATTAGTGTGCAACCAGTGGTAGTCTACTATATACCACTATGTAGACTTATTAGTGTGCAACCAGTGGTAGTCTACTATATACCACTATATAGACTTATTAGTGTACAACCAGTGGTAGTCTACTATATACCACCATGTAGACGTATTAGTGTGCAACCAGTGGTAGTCTACTATACACCACTATATAGACTTATTAGTGTGCAACCAGTGGTAGTCTACTATACACCACTATATAGACTTATTAGTGTGCAACCAGTGGTAGTCTACTATACACCACTATATAGACTTATTAGTGTGCAACCAGTGGTAGTCTACTATACACCACTATATAGACTTATTAGTGTACAGCCAGTGGTAGTCTACTATATATCACTATGTAGACTTATTAGTGTACAGCCAGTGGTAGTCTACTATATACCACCATGTAGACGTATTAGTGTGCAACCAGTGGTAGTCTACTATACACCACTATATAGACTTATTAGTGTACAACCAGTGGTAGTCTACTATATATCACTATATAGACTTATTAGTGTACAACCAGTGGTAGTCTACTATATATCACTATATAGACTTATTAGTGTACAGCCAGTGGTAGTCTACTATATATCACTATGTAGACTTATTAGTGTACAGCCAGTGGTAGTCTACTATATACCACCATGTAGACGTATTAGTGTGCAACCAGTGGTAGTCTACTATACACCACTATATAGACTTATTAGTGTACAACCAGTGGTAGTCTACTATATATCACTATATAGACTTATTAGTGTACAACCAGTGGTAGTCTACTATATATCACTATATAGACTTATTAGTGTACAACCAGTGGTAGTCTACTATATACCACCATGTAGACGTATTAGTGTGCAACCAGTGGTAGTCTACTATACACCACTATATAGACTTATTAGTGTACAACCAGTGGTAGTCTACTATATATCACTATATAGACTTATTAGTGTACAACCGGTGGTAGTCTACTATATATCACTATATAGACTTATTAGTGTACAACCAGTGGTAGTCTACTATGTACCACCATATAGACTTATCAGTGTACAACCGGTGGTAGTCTACTATATACCACCATATAGACGTATAAGTGTACAACCAGTGGTAGTCTACTATATATCACTATATAGACTTATTAGTGTACAACCAGTGGTAGTCTACTATATACCACCATGTAGACTTATTAGTGTACAACCAGTGGTAGTCTACTATATACCACTATATAGACTTATTAGTGTACAACCAGTGGTAGTCTACTATATACCACCATGTGGATTTGTTAGTGTACAACCAGTGGTAGTCTACTATATACCACTATATAGACTTATTAGTGTACAACCGGTGGTAGTCTACTATATACCACCATGTAGACTTATTAGTGTACAACCAGTGGTAGTCTACTATATACCACTATATAGACTTATTAGTGTACAACCAGTGGTAGTCTACTATATACCACTATATAGACTTATTAGTGTACAACCAGTGGTAGTCTACTATATACCACTATATAGACTTATTAGTGTACATCCAGTGGTAGTCTACTATATACCACTATGTAGACTTATTAGTGTACGACCAGTGGTAGTCTACTATATACCACCATGTAGACTTATTAGTGTACAACCGGTGGTAGTCTACTATATATCACTATATAGACTTATTAGTGTACAACCAGTGGTAGTCTACTATATACCACCATATAGACTTATTAGTGTACAACCAGAGTTAGTCTACTATATACCACCATGTAGATTTATTAGTGTACAACCAGTGGTAGTCTACTATATACTATTATATAGATTTATTAGTGTACAACCAGTGGTAGTCTACTATATACCACCATATAGACTTATTAGTGTTCAACCAGTGGTAGTCTACTATATACCACTATATAGACTTATAAGTGTACAACCAGTGGTAGTCTACTATATACCACCATGTAGATTTATTAGTGTACAACCAGTGGTAGTCTACTATATACTATTATATAGATTTATTAGTGTACAACCAGTGGTAGTCTACTATATACCACTATATAGATTTATTAGTGTACAACCAGTGGTAGTCTACTATATACTATTATATAGATTTATTAGTGTACAACCAGTGGTAGTCTACTATATACCACCATATAGATTTATTAGTGTACAACCAGTGGTAGTCTACTATATACCACCATGTAGACTTATTAGTGTCCAGCCAGTGGTAGTCTACTATATACCACTATGTAGACTTATTAGTGTACAGCCAGTGGTAGTCTACTATATACCACCATGTAGACTTATTAGTGTGCAACCAGTGGTAGTCTACTATATACCACTATATAGACTTATTAGTGTACAACCAGTGGTAGTCTACTATATACCACCATGTAGACTTATTAGTGTACAACTAGTGGTAGTCTACTATATACCACCATGTGGACGTATTAGTGTGCAACCAGTGGTAGTCTACTATATACCATTATATAGACTTATTAGTATGCAACCAGTGGTAGTCTACTATATACCACCATGTAGACTTATTAGTGTACAACCAGTGGTAGTCTACTATATACTATTATATAGACTTCTTAGTGTACAACCAGTGGTAGTCTACTATATACCACTATATAGACTTGTTAGTGTACAACCAGTGGTAGTCTACTATATACCACTATGTAGACTTATTAGTGTACAACCAGTGGTAGTCTACTATATTCCACTATATAGACTTATTAGTGTACAGCCAGTGGTAGTCTACTATATATCACTATGTAGACTTATTAGTGTACAGCCAGTGGTAGTCTACTATATACCACCATGTAGACGTATTAGTGTGCAACCAGTGGTAGTCTACTATACACCACTATATAGACTTATTAGTGTACAACCAGTGGTAGTCTACTATATATCACTATATAGACTTATTAGTGTACAACCAGTGGTAGTCTACTATATATCACTATATAGACTTATTAGTGTACAACCAGTGGTAGTCTACTATATATCACTATGTAGACTTATTAGTGTACAGCCAGTGGTAGTCTACTATATACCACCATGTAGACGTATTAGTGTGCAACCAGTGGTAGTCTACTATACACCACTATATAGACTTATTAGTGTACAACCAGTGGTAGTCTACTATATATCACTATATAGACTTATTAGTGTACAACCGGTGGTAGTCTACTATATATCACTATATAGACTTATTAGTGTACAACCAGTGGTAGTCTACTATGTACCACCATATAGACTTATCAGTGTACAACCAGTGGTAGTCTACTATATACCACCATGTAGACTTATTAGTGTACAACCAGTGGTAGTCTACTATATACCACTATATAGACTTATTAGTGTACAACCAGTGGTAGTCTACTATATACCACCATGTGGATTTGTTAGTGTACAACCAGTGGTAGTCTACTATATACCACTATATAGACTTATTAGTGTACAACTGGTGGTAGTCTACTATATACCACCATGTAGACTTATTAGTGTACAACCAGTGGTAGTCTACTATATACCACTATATAGATTTATTAGTGTACAACCAGTGGTAGTCTACTATATACCACTATATAGACTTATTAGTGTGCAACCAGTGGTAGTCTACTATATACCATTATATAGACTTATTAGTATGCAACCAGTGGTAGTCTACTATATACCACCATGTAGACTTATTAGTGTACAACCAGTGGTAGTCTACTATATACTATTATATAGACTTCTTAGTGTACAACCAGTGGTAGTCTACTATATACCACTATATAGACTTATTAGTGTACAACCAGTGGTAGTCTACTATATACCACTATGTAGACTTATTAGTGTACAACCAGTGGTAGTCTACTATATTCCACTATGTAGACTTATTAGTGTACAAGAAGTGGTAGTCTACTACATTTGTATATACCACCATGTGGATTTGTTAGTGTACAAACAGTGGTAGTCTACTATATACC
>NC_135570.1:16832821-16852821 GCF_964340395.1 Glandiceps talaboti
ATTGGATTGTAATCTATACTGTGGGCATTGCTGGGAGAGATCCCACATTGGACTGTAATCTATACTGTGGGCTTTGCTGGGAGAGATCTCACATTGGACTGTAATCTATACTGTGGGATTTGCTAGGAGAGATCTCACATTGGACTGTAATCTATACTGTGGGATTTGCTAGGAGAGATCTCACATTGGACTGTAATCTATACTATGGGCTTTGCTGGGAGAGATCTCACATTGGACTGTAATCTATACTGTGGGCTTTGCTGGGAGAGATCTCACATTGGACTGTAATCTATACTGTGGGCTTTGCTGGGAGAGATCTCACATTGGACTGTAATCTATACTTTGGGCTTTGCTGGGAGAGATCTCACATTGGATTGTAATCTATACTGTGGGATTTGCTGGGAGTGATCTCACATTGGACTGTAATCTATACTGTGGGCTTTGCTGGGAGAGATCTCACATTGGACTGTAATCTATACTCTGGGATTTGCTGGGAGAGATCTCACATTGGACTATAATATATACTGTGGGATTTGCTAGGAGAGATCTCATTGGAGAGGAACCCTACTGGCTAAGTATCTATAAGTTAAAGTATAGATTACAGTCAAATGGCACAATCTAAGCTTGATTTGGGGCAGAAACAGCATGGCCATGATAGCTAGTGGAGAGAGTAAAAAAATAAGGACGTGTAGGAGGCCAGTTAGAGGCATACAATTTCAAATCGTACCATAAAGTACTTGAATATTGTCTTCATTACCCCATTTTAAATTTCCAATACTTTATATGACTATATTGTCTATACTTTAACATATAAAGAGATGTACACATTCTCATAGCCGTCACCCGCCTTGTAAAATAAGGCTTAAGAACTTACTGCGGCCAACCAGCATCAAACTTTGTAACTGTACACACAAACACATTCTCATAGCCGTCAAGGCGGGTGACGGCTATGAGACTGTGTCTGTGTGTACATTTACAAAGTTTCATGCGGAGTTCGCCGCAGTAAGTTCTTAAGCCTTATTTTACAAGGCACCAAACTTTGCCAAATGTATTCTATAAACGACCTCTAGATCTCCTGGGGCTTAATTTGGTGCAGATCATTAGCAAAATATTTCGTGCCCTTCACTTTCAGACCATCATAATGTTCATGCTCCCCCTCTTCGCACCCGCAATGTTTTTTTCGTGGCTATCCCCGAACCCATTTTCTCCTCGACTCAGCTCCTAATTCGCAAATTGTGTTGGTTCCTTAAGTATTATAGATATGACAAAACTTGGGGGGGGGGGTATTTTTGTCGTTTCCAGTGTTGAGGACTGAGAGAAGAAAGGGGTAAGAAGGAGAATATGATTATGGATGAAGCAGGAGGGAAAAGACTAGGAAGAGGAGGGAGACTTGGAAGGAGAAATTTATCCTGAGGAATAAGATGACCTTGCCAACGATGATAGCGGTATGATCCTATGGTGATATGAAAAGTGGACAGACAATATAAATGAGATGATTTATACAAAATAGTCCCCAAAAGATAAAATATTGTTTGTTGTGTGAATAATCAAGGTATAAGACACGAAGGTGTTCAAAGTAAACATAGCTACATTTGCTAGGTGGCCATTGAATTCACGAGATGCATATTCTGTGGTTATCGTTGCAAATAAATGAACAGGCATTTAAACGGTTTCATGGTGCTTTAGTGTTGATAATTGCTAATTGCTAATTGCTGTAATTGAGTGAAATGTAAAGTCTGGTTCTCGCACAGTGTTTATATTAAGACACGTCATGTATTAGCAACACACAGATGTAATGTTAGATCCAGTAGATGCAGGATTGATTTGGAACTGAGCTATCATCTATCGATTTGGCTATCTTTTAACACTGTAATGGTCATAGATTCTATTACATACGGGGGATTTGTTTGGTTAGCTTTTCTTTAGCCCTAGGCTGGACGTTATTGTTCGTAAACTGTTATGTGTTACTTGCACGTGTCTGTGTTTACACACAGACGTGTTTACACCTACCTCAAATTCTATGAGATCAGGAGCAACGTTGCCTATAATCCAGATCTTTATCTAGATACGAAAACAGGTGAAAGTTACAAAGGAATTGTTGTGTGGTACTGAGTATACCCGCCCGTGTAATCAGCAAGATGCAGCGATCGCCTTAGTGATATTACAATTAAACAAAAGGTTTGGCCTATGATGCTGGTCTAGTGATGAAAGCCTCTCTGCTGTTTAGCAGCCTTTCTTAACGTTACGTACTAAAATTTTGATTCTGTCCTGCGGGTTTCAAGTTGTTTGAGTATAACGTAACTGCACAAACTATAGGGTTCGATGGGTCAGTGCCTAAGCCTTGCAACAAAGCACAGGAACAACTGTCAATCGGTGCATAACAATAGATATATACAGTACCCTGTTTCTAATATAGAAATGCCGCAAGGGTTACTGTATTGGCTGCTGTTTGATGTTGTTGAGATTGTGTAGAAGGGACTTATAGCTCTAAGTGACTTCGCTTTATTGTTGTCAGCCATCCAAGACATTGTTCATACAGAACGGTGAATGCTGATAACATTTGTATTTTCTATAGGTTCGTTGCCCCGTATTAACCCAAACCAGCTTCGATGTACATCAACGCTAATTCCTTGATTTGCCATTAGTTATATCTCAGTTACTCTTGTTGACTAAACCCGTCTTTTCCTCTCACAAAAGGAAAGAAAACTTATCATACCCTGGTCGGTTTCCAAATCTAGTATCTATTAAATCATGTTTTATGATATCAGCATTTGTTTTCAATCTGATTAGCGCTTGATCCACATACACAAGATTTTCTTGACAAGTATACTTTATTCCAGGCATGTTTTATTGTAAGTATTACATATACCCACCTTCACTTTTTCATCCTAGATATTTCACATGACGTTTTCCTCGAACGCAAATGTTTGGATGAATTATTTCAAACAATGGTTGTTGTACGTGTAATTAAGTCTTTTTCTCTCTATGACAGCCAATACCATCATCTCTGTAGCCATCACTGCTTCAGTCGTCGTCGTCATCATCATCATCATCATCATCATCATCATCATCATCATCATCATCATCATCATATCAACGACGTCGTCGTCACCACCACTACCACAACTACCATAACTACCCTCACCACTACTAACACCACCACTACCACCACTATCACCACCACTACCACCACCATCACTACCACCACCACTGCCACCACCATCATCACCACCACTACCACCACCGCCACCACCACCACTACCACCACCATCACCACTACTACTACCACTATCTATTCCCGGTGATTTTTTGTACTTGAGTGTACTTATTGTTTTTTTAATTTCAAGCTGAGAGATTGGCTTATTTAGTTCTATGGAATCAGCAATATTTTCTAGTCGGTTCTTTTTACTAACATAGGTGGTATCTGCAGTAGGTTTTACCTTGTTTGAACTGAGACTTTTTAGAATGCTCAAACGGTTTTTCTTTCTCAATAGTTTCTCCATTACATGTCTTACCCTCTTGTGGCGCTCTTAAGTTCTTAATAAGTTTCCAGCATTCATCGGGATGTGAACCACTCAGATTTTCTAGTTTAGACAATATTTCATTTTTAAATTCTTGTTTCTTTTTTTTCACAGCCTTCTTGTAGTTTTTTCCTTTGTTCATAACAACTATTTCTCGGTTGATGGTTAAATGAGTCTGTACTCAGTTTATTGGAAAGATTGTGTATCTCCTTTTCATACAAGAAAGATTTTTTGTATACCATGTTTGTTTTCTTGTTGTTTTTTGTTTTTTCGGGGTTTTTTTTTGGCTTTTACCAGCTGCCTCGTGATGGATGTCTGATAACATAATGCCAGCCTGATCAACTGACTTTTTAGAATTATCAAAATGTTCCCTCTCAAAGTTCTTCGCCAGTACTATTACCTCCTGGCTCTGTAATGCATTGTAGAAATAATATTTTGAATTTGTATCCCATATGTATGAAAAGTTGAATTGACAATAGTTATTCAAGTCATCTGCTGTAGAATTTGGTAATACACATACATACATACATACATACATACATACATGCATGCATGCATACATACATACATACATACATACATACATACATACATACATACGCACGCACGCACGCACGCACGCACGCACGCACGCACTCACTCACTCACTCACTCACTCACTCACTCACTCACTCACTCACTCACGCGCGCGCGCGCGCGATGCAGTAGTGAAATTCATTTAGCCGACGGGTACATTTTGTCCCTCACTTTATAAAACAGCAGCGTGTTACAACCATAGTGGAGGGTCTACGTTACAACCATGGTGGAGGGTCTACGTTACAACCATAGTAGAGGGTCTACGTTACAACCATAGTGGAGGGTCTACGTTACAACCATAGTGGAGGGTCTACGTTACAACCATAGTGGAGGGTCTACGTTACAACCATAGTGGAGGGTCTACGTTACAACCATAGTGGAGGGTCTACCTTACAACCATAGTGGAGGGTCTACGTTACAACCATAGTGGAGGGTCTACGTTACAACCATAGTGGAGGGTCTACGTTACAACCATAGTGGAGGGTCTACGTTACAACCATAGTGGAAAGTCTACGTTACAACCATAGTGGAGGGTCTACGTTACAACCATAGTGGAGGGTCTACGCTACAACCATAGTGGAGGGTCTACGTTACAACCATAGTGGAAGGTCTACGTTACAACCATAGTGGAGGGTCTACCTTACAACCATGGTGCATTGCCGGATATATCTGAATCAAAAGTTTTAGTAACCATTCGGCTGGGAAAGGCATTTTGGGTGAAATATTCATGCTTCTACAGTTTCTTGTGGAGTTTATCGTTTGAGATGGATTGATACTTTCTGTTCACTGTCTAGATATGGAAAGTAACTTGTAGTTTTTTGTCAACGTGTTTAGTCCAAATTTGGTTATATCCTAGTGTACATCGTGGTCCTATTACAGTCGTTTTACAATCACGATAATGCCGTTTGGTCTGTCAGAATTATGTCACCTTTAATCATTGAGTAAAAAGATTATAATAGATTGGACTAAATAGCTACATGTACTAAACATACAAAGGAAAAGGATGACCACTTCTCTGTAAGTCGATTTCAATAACGATATAAATATTAACCAAAGGAAAAATATCATTTTAAAGTAAAGAATAAAGCAATAAACCGCGTACACTATCCTGGCTCTCATTCAAGCTACTACTTGACAAAATGCAATGATTTCAAAAGACTAAGCAAACTTTCGATTTTAAATTAATTATACAAACAAAGGTACATACCCTCATAAACTTGGGACGATAAAATTAACTATGGCTGTATGTTTAATAACTCTTACAAACTGTGAATCAGTACAACCTATCGCTTGCCGATTTCAGCATTGCATTTGAAACCAACATATACACGTGTCATTTTGAGCACGAGATGATGAGATGACGTAAGATTTGTTATAATGTTAAATAACAATACTATTGGTGTTGTGTTGTGTTGTGTTGTGTTGTGTTGTGTTGTGTTGTGTTGTGTTGTGTTGTGTTGTGCGTTGTGTTGTGTTGTGTTGTATTGTGCTGTGTTGTGTTGTGTTGCGTTGTGTTGTATTGTGTTGTGTTGTGTTGTGTTGTGCTGTGCTGTGTTGTGCTGTGCTGTGCTGTGTTGTGTTGTGTTGTGTTGTGCTGTGCTGTGCTGTGTTGTGTTGTGTTGTGTTGTGCTGTGTTGTGTTGTGCTGTGCTAGTATGTGTACGGTAATAGGACAAATGCCCCGAACAAATGCCTCCGGTAGCACTGAACTTTATGGCGCACGATTCGACCAAGAAGGCGTTAGGGTTACTTAGAATTTCTACTGTAGTGCGAACATTTTGTAATAGCCCTCAACCTCGAGTTTTGAATATAGTAATGTTTTACTATTTATGCAATCAGATTCCGAAGTTCTACACAACTTGTTGCCGATTTCGATAATCGTCTTGTGTTTGACTTATTGCGGGGAATAGCCTACAACCTCGAATTTTGAATACATACAGAAATATTTAGTATTCACTTATGCAATCGAATTCCGGGGTTCTACACTTGAGCAATTCAATTAAAGTCCGTGTTTATTGCACTTTCTTGTTTGTATTTTTCTTTGTCGCCGTCACAATTTCAGTCTTTGTTAGCATGCCCAAAATAAAATGTGTATGTGTATATAACAGTGACTGTGTGCGAGTTGTCTTTTTTAACATAAGAACAACCATGTGTACATGTGTGTGTATGTATGTATGTATGTGTGTATGTATGTATGTATGTATGTATGTATGTATGTATGTATGTATGTATGTATGTATGTGTGTGCGTGTGTGTGTATGTATGTATGTATGTATGGATGGATGGATGGATGCATGCATTGATTTCTGTATGGATTGTATCAAATGTATAGATGAGGTGTTACGATGAAAATACATGAGCTGAACAATTAAGTGATAGAGACAAAATTTGCAATACTATAGAATACTATAGACTGAATCGTGATGAAACAAATCAATTACTAATTTCATTGATGGACAGACCTAGCTACGTCGAAAGACAACTACAAATGAATTCCTTTCCATAATAAGTAATCAACGGTTGGCGCCTCTCTCTCTCTCTCTTTGTTATCAGACCCAAGACACGCTGTTGTTTGTCTCAATTCTATAGAGAAACTTTAAGGGAAGCCAATATCAAGACACACCCACTAAATGTTAGATAGAATAGTAACAAAGTGTTGGACAATTTGGGCTATCTGACTCATTAATAAGTCATTACAGTTATATTCAAAAGTTTGTAAACAGTTCTGAATACCAGAATAATGAAATCGTTGGTTTTCTACTGATTGCTAAGTAGGCTTATTACCCTATGTGCAGTGATGCAATTACCGACTATTTGTCCAACTTCAATGGGCATTGTACTGACCATGGAGGGAGACATAAAGGGAGATTTTACCTCCATGTACTGACAGAACAACATGAATATATATTCGTAACATTTGTAATGGTTGGTCAGCGTAGACTTCCTGCTTCAATTACTATTACGAGGTAAATGTCAGTTCGTTCTGGTTAAGGGAGCCTTCAGTAATTACATGGGTGGTGGGAAAATAGGGATGGGTCACTTTTTACAATCGGTCCACGGGGTGGGCCATATTTTAGAAGATGGAAATTAGGGGAGGATCATATTTTACTTTGAGTTTTTATCTAACTTTGCATTACTGGTATTTTGTTATTTTGGCCTGATCCCACCACAGCCACATCCCACCACTGCCACCATTGTAAAGTTCTGTCAGATGTTAAAAATTACTATTTGTGGTCGAATTATTTGATTTTATAAAAATTAATTTGCAATTTTGTCAATCGAATTGAAGGACGTGAGTGAGTGAGTCAAATATTCGAATTCAGTTTCCTTGTAATTGTTCGCTAATCATTTTTTAAGTTTTTTCATTTTTATTTAAGATTCGTAAATAAAGCTCTTCAATCGATGGTTATATTTGATCGTCGAAATAAAATAAGAAAAAGAAATGCAATGATTTTGTTGTGGTCGAAATGCAATACTTACATTTCTAGGACTCTGTGGGTGGTCGATTTGAAAGAGCAGTCGATCGAATTGATTGGAGTATTACAGTAATATCGTAATATATATAAGTGAAATGCAGGGAATTACCTGTTTAGTTGTCATGTGAGGAGAAGAGTGTGTCTCACAGTAGTAAAGGTAGAAATGTGTGGCAAGATATTGGGGATAATTTGGTGAAGTTGAGATGTTGACCTCAGTCCTGAGGTTGTCAGTTGACAGTTATATGCGCTTTGGGAGTTCTGGCCTTCGGCTCAGCCAATGACATTCAAATACAAACACTGGCAAACTCACTGAGGTGGTAATAGTGGGAAACTACAAATGCCTTTAAAAGATATCTTATTACAGAACAATTCCCTGTCTCTACTGGGATTCGAACTCAGGACCTCCTGACTAGTAATCTTGAGCTCTAACAACTACGGCACAGGGAGGCGGCGTTAAAAGTGATTTTTCACTGAAATATTTGAAAAGGAGAGGGTCATATTTAAAGTAAGGAAATTTTAGAGAGTGTCACTTTTAGCACAACGGACTTGAGAGGGTTACAATTTATGCCACAGACTAGGCTTGATTTCTCAGCACCCCTTGTGATAACTGAAGGCTCCCTAATTCCTGTATAGCCCATCCGTCTATCTTTCTATATGTATGTATGTATGTATGTATGTATGTATGTATGTATGTATGTATGTATGTACGCCTGTTTGTCTATCTGCCTGCCTGTCTGTCTGTCTGTATGCCTGCCTGCCTGCCCGCCTGTCTGTGTGTGTGTGTGTGTCTGTCTGCCTGCCTCTTTGTCTGTTTTCTGTATGCCTACCTGCCTGCCTGCCTGTCTGTCTGTCTGTCTGTCTGTCTGTCTGCCTGCCTGCCTACCTATCTGTTTGTCTATCTGTCTGCTTGCCTGTTTGTCTGCTTGTCTGTTTGCCTGCCTGTATGTTTGTCTGTCTGCCTGCCCGCCTGCCTGCCTGCCTGTCTCTCTGTCTGTCTGTCTGTCTGTCTGTCTGTCTGTCTGTATGTCTGTCTGTCTGTCTGTCTGTCTGTCTGTCTGCCTCTTTGTCTGTTTGCCTGCCTGCCTGCCTGCCTGCCTGCCTGCTTGCTTGCCTGCCTGCCTGCCTGCCTACCTGCCAGTCTGCCTGCCTGCCTGTCTGTCTGTCTGTCTGTCTGTCTGTCTGTCTGTCTGTCTGTCTGTCTGCCTGCCTGCCTGCCTGCCTATCTGTTTATCTGTCTGTCTGTCTGTCTGCCTGCCTGCCTGCCTGCCTATCTGTTTGTCTGTCTGTCTGTCTGTCTGTCTGTTTGTCTGTCTGTCTGTCTGTCTGTCTGTCTGTCTGTCTGTCTGTCTGTCTGTCTGTCTGTCTGATTCCAGGTTCAATGTCTTGTCATGATATTGACGTCCTTAATTATATTTTCATTGTTTACAGGGGAGAACAAAGTTGATTGACTGGGTTTATTGTCTACACCAACTTCACGTTTACCATGGTCACGTGGTCCACTCCACATTCTGCAATTCACTATTGGAGTATCTGCCAATACGCATACTACACAGCTCGGACCTTATGTGTAATCAATAAATGCTTGATAACTGTTGAGTTTATACATCTATTTAAAGTTTGGGTTAGTGGAGGGGGGGGGGGTTGTTAGTTCATTTCTGTTGCATCTCGTTCTAGATCCTCTTTTGAAAATAACGATCAATATGATTTATCCTCCAGGGGACGCCATGGCTAACCACGGGTCATAAAACCAGTTTTCTATTATTTACAGTGTCATTGTGTGTTACCATTGACTACCAAAACATACATGATTTGATGGAATGACCGTATACTTAGAGCCGGATTTTGTCTGCCCCCCCCCCCCCCTCCCCCGTATTGACTCAAGGCAGTGCAGTACAAACAGAAACAAGACTATTCTGGAAGAATACCAATGTCTTTTATCGTTGGTTTTGTTAATTATTTCTATTTTGGGTTTTTTTATCGATGTACTCTATGATGTATGAACCGTTGATATTTTAAGACGTATTAAGTTTCTGTGCTGAGTCTTCAGGAATACATGCGTAAATGCACTTATGCCCACTCTGACCACATACCTTTACTTGGACGTAAAGGTTCCGGGGGAGGTACTCCTATAGAAAAGTGTACGGTACGTGCCGCTAAAATGGTCACTTTTTCATGAAAAAAAATCCCACCATTTGGTCGACTTTTCATCTGAAAATTCCCTTATCACAGATCGATTTCAAGTCAAATATTGTACGTCACTCTAAAGCAACTGTCTAAAGCTCAGGCGTTGGGCATGCTCACACAACTGTAACATAGAAAGTGTCCCCATGCTTTCGAAAAATCTCCACAGCAACAGAGTAAAGGCAAATGGCTAGAAGATTTCCCACCAATATTTTTGTCTCGCGACAATCCGTGATATGTATGATACGATGAAAACCGGGTTGGGATGGTGAGGGTGGGTGGCGTCATGCAATAGTCCTTAACTATGGGTCTGCAATAGTCTTTATCTATGGGTCTGTGAGGGTGTGTGACGTCATGCAGTAGTCCTAACTATGGGTCTGAGAGGGTGGGTGACGTCATGCAATAGTCCTTAACTATGGGTCTGAGAGGGTGGGTGGGTGACGTCATACAATAGTCCTTAACTATGGGTCTGTTTGTGACTGGAAATCCTTAACTATTGTACCATTGGGGTAGATGTTTTCAATTTGAGCGGCACACCCCTATCATAATATTGAAAGTACCCGCTCCCCGAGGTACAGGTATCAGTTCTTAGGAAAATGAGTACATTACCACGGAAATGTAAACAATACAGTCTTTGTGGGCTTGTTGTTGACAAAGAAACCCCGGCTTGTCATGTATACTTCGTACAACAACACATGCCGGTATTCTCTTAACAAATTAAATGTACTTATTATAAGTTGAAATGGATTGTAAAAAAAAACTAATGACGAGGTTTTGCTTAAGTGGCCACGTGCACGGCACATGTGGCTTGTGTAGCAATTGATCGTAAATCGTCTATTTATTAACACTATGACCTCACTTATACTTGGAGGTGATAGCTAGTAAATATTGGCATTGTCTTTGTTTACACTATATAAAGCTATACTAATGTCGATTCTATCGTGATTCTTTATATGGTCAAGTTGTACTGATAACGGTCAATTTATCAACTTGGACTAATAATGGTGTTCACCAAATTGACCTGTAGAGTAGATTATGAGACCAAATACAGGTGCACTGATACAGATCATCTGGTTGCAAACATGTCGATATTATTATCTACATCCTTGAGTAATTTATATCCTGTCATCAATACTGTATTGTATACAAGTCGTATCATTGCCAAACACAGCTAAAAGTCAGAAACACTACTTTTAAAGCGGTAAAGGTTTGCAAAGCGAGGAAAGAGCAGACCGTGGTAAGTCTAACGGACCAGCTTTCAGCGTGCTAGTAGCCTGGTATCTATCCTGGTTTCTGAAAGAGTGAACATCATCGCAAACGATAGATTTTGGGGTTTCGATAAGACTCGCGAGGGTTTTTGCTGGTAAATATATACTCTGAGTCTGAGGTGAAATTTGCCTATATGCCACAAAAATAATGACCTGGTTGGACACCTATACCAATAATAGTGCCTGTAGATGTCCAATGGCCCAATAGGGTCTGGTAAGTATCTAGTGGCCCAATAGGGTCTGGTAAGTATCTAGTGGCCCAATAGGTGTCCAAATTGGGGCAGTTGGAACGTGCACCCCTAGTATGTTTGCCCATTACCTTCTTCATCATCTTACATTCATTTGTTTTACAATTTTCCATACGCCATTCCTTCAACACCTCTGTATGGAATCTTCCGAATTTTCACTGGCTTACAGGGTATCACGTGATCTAATGCAGCAGAACTTACCAGTGAATCAACACAAATAAAATATGTCAACGAAGAAACAAAAGATGTCCCGATCTTCTCAAGCACAAGTTAACGGATTTAATTGTATGTGTGTGTGTGTGTGTGTGTGTGTGTGTGTGTGTGTGTATGTATGTATGTATGTATGTACTATGATGTATGTATGTATGTATGTATGTATGTATGTATGTATGTATGTATGCACGTACGTACGTGTGTACGTGTACGTACGTACGCTTGTATCTGGAGTACGGGGTGCTTACATGTTCCGTAGAGTTGATATTGGCAAATTCAATGCATATACTTTCTTAAGCCTGTGATGAATGGTATTGAATCAATACATGTTTAAGAGGTTTTTACTAGATTATACATATAAATTAGACATGAGGTTTTATAAAAAAAAAAGGGGGGCCAGTCTAGATTTTGTGATTTTGTTCATTCAGTATTTCCATCTTGTAACGGTTCCCATTTCATCGTTGGTGAGAATTATAATTTGTCTAGGAAAGTTAAAGATTCTTTGAAATGTATAGTAGTTAGTTTCTATACCTGTATAGTAGTTAGTTTGTATACCTGTATAGTAGTTAGTTTGTATACCTGTACAGTAGTTAGTTTGTATACCTGTATAGTAGTTAGTTTGTATATCCGTACAGTAGTTAGTTTGTATACCCGTATAGTAGTTAGTTTGTATACCTGTATAGTAGTTAGTTTGTATACCTGTATAGTAGTTAGTTTGTATACCTGTATAGTAGTTAGTTTGTATACCTGTACAGTAGTTAGTTTGTATACCTGTACAGTAGTTAGTTTGTATACCTGTACAGTAGTTAGTTTGTATACCTGTACAGTAGTTAGTTTGTATACCTGTATAGTAGTTAGTTTGTATACCTGTACAGTAGTTAGTTTGTATACCTGTACAGTAGTTAGTTTGTATACCTGTATAGTAGTTAGTTTGTATACCTGTACAGTAGTTAGTTTGTATACCTGTATAGTAGTTAGTTTGTATACCTGTACAGTAGTTAGTTTGTATACCTGTACAGTAGTTAGTTTGTATACCTGTACAGTAGTTAGTTTGTATACCTGTATAGTAGTTAGTTTCTATACCTGTATAGTAGTTAGTTTGTATACCTGTATAGTAGTTAGTTTGTACACCTGTATAGTAGTTAGTTTGTACACCTGTACAGTAGTTAGTTTGTATACCTGTATAGTAGTTAGTTTGTATACCTGTACAGTAGTTAGTTTGTATACCTGCACAGTAGTTAGTTTGTATACCTGTATAGTAGTTAGTTTGTATACCTGTATAGTAGTTAGTTTGTATACCTGTACAGTAGTTAGTTTGTATACCTGTACAGTAGTTAGTTTGTATACCTGTACAGTAGTTCGTTTGTACACCTGTATAGTAGTTAGTTTGTATACCTGTACAGTAGTTAGTTTGTACACCTGTACAGTAGTTAGTTTGTATACCTGTACAGTAGTTAGTTTGTCTACCTGTATAGTAGTTAGTTTGTATACCTGTACAGTAGTTAGTTTGTATACCTGTATTGTAGTTAGTTTGTATACCTGTACAGTAGTTAGTTTGTATAACTGTACAGTAGTTAGTTTGTACACCTGTACAGTAGTTAGTTTGTATACCTGTATAGTAGTTAGTTTGTATACCTGTACAGTAGTTAGTTTGTATACCTGTACAGTAGTTAGTTTGTATACCTATACAGTAGTTAGTTTGTATACCTGTACAGTAGTTAGTTTGTACACCTGTATAGTAGTTAGTTTGTACACCTGTACAGTAGTTAGTTTGTATACCTGTATAGTAGTTAGTTTGTATACCTGTACAGTAGTTAGTTTGTATACCTGTACAGTAGTTAGTTTGTATACCTGTACAGTAGTTAGTTTGTATACCTGTACAGTAGTTAGTTTGTATACCTGTATAGTAGTTAGTTTGTATACTGTATAGTAGTTAGTTTGTATACCTGTACAGTAGTTAGTTTGTATACCTGTACAGTAGTTAGTTTGTATACCTGTATAGTAGTTAGTTTGTATACCTGTATAGTAGTTAGTTTGTATACCTGTACAGTAGTTAGTTTGTATACCTGTACAGTAGTTAGTTTGTATACCTGTACAGTAGTTAGTTTGTATACCTGTATAGTAATTAGTTTGTATACCTGTATAGTAGTTAGTTTGTATACCTGTATAGTAGTTAGTTTGTATACCTGTATTGTAGTTAGTTTGTATACCTGTATAGTAGTTAGTTTGTATACCTGTACAGTAGTTAGTTTGTATACCTGTACAGTAGTTAGTTTGTATACCTGTACAGTAGTTAGTTTGTATACCTGTATAGTAGTTAGTTTGTATACCTGTATTGTAGTTAGTTTGTATACCTGTACAGTAGTTAGTTTGTATACCTGTACAGTAGTTAGTTTTTATACCTGTACAGTAGTTAGTTTGTATACCTGTATAGTAGTTAGTTTGTATACCTGTATAGTAGTTAGTTTGTATACCTGTATTGTAGTTAGTTTGTATACCTGTACAGTAGTTAGTTTGTATACCTGTATAGTAGTTAGTTTGTATATCTGTATAGTAGTTAGTTTGTATACCTGTACAGTAGTTAGTTTTTATACCTGTACAGTAGTTAGTTTGTATACCTGTATAGTAGTTAGTTTGTATACCTGTATAGTAGTTAGTTTGTATACCTGTATAGTAGTTAGTTTGTATACCTGTACAGTAGTTAGTTTGTATACCTGTATAGTAGTTAGTTTGTATACCTGTACAGTAGTTAGTTTGTATACCTGTACAGTAGTTAGTTTGTATACCTGTACAGTAGTTAGTTTGTATACCTGTACAGTAGTTAGTTTGTACACCTGTATAGTAGTTAGTTTGTATACCTGTATAGTAGTTAGTTTGTACACCTGTATAGTAGTTAGTTTGTATACCTGTATAGTAGTTAGTTTGTATACCTGTATAGTAGTTAGTTTGTACACCTGTACAGTCGTTAGTTTGTATACCTGTACAGTAGTTAGTTTGTATACCTGTACAGTAGTTAGTTTGTATACCTGTACAGTAGTTAGTTTGTATACCTGTACAGTAGTTAGTTTGTATACCTGTACAGTAGTTAGTTTGTATACCTGTACAGTAGTTAGTTTGTATACCTGTACAGTAGTTAGTTTGTATACCTGTACAGTAGTTAGTTTGTATACCTGTATAGTAGTTAGTTTGTATACCTGTATAGTAGTTAGTTTGTATACCTGTATAGTAGTTAGTTTGTATACCTGTATAGTAGTTAGTTTGTATACCTGTACAGTAGTTAGTTTGTATACCTGTATAGTAGTTAGTTTGTATACCTGTATAGTAGTTAGTGTTTATACCTGTACAGTAGTTAGTTTGTATAACTGTATAGTAGTTAGTTTGTATACCTGTACAGTAGTTAGTTTGTATACCTGTATAGTAGTTAGTTTGTATACCTGTACAGTAGTTAGTTTGTATATCTGTATAGTAGTTAGTTTGTATACCTGTACAGTAGTTAGTTTGTATACCTGTATAGTAGTTAGTTTGTATACCTGTACAGTAGTTAGTTTGTATACCTGTACAGTAGTTAGTTTGTATACCTGTACAGTAGTTAGTTTGTATACCTGTATAGTAGTTAGTTTGTATACCTGTACAGTAGTTAGTTTGTATACCTGTATAGTAGTTAGTTTGTATACCTGTATAGTAGTTAGTTTGTATACCTGTATAGTAGTTAGTTTGTATACCTGTACAGTAGTTAGTTTGTATATCTGTATAGTGAGATATCATAGATATGTAGAAGGATATTTACGATTTCACGGAGAATGAATGTTACTGAAATCTCTATGAAGTATGTTATTCATAATTAAAATTATACCTTGCTATTATTGACGTTTCTTCGGTGTCAATGGACGGAGGGGAATGCTTGACTCGGGACGGAGGGGAGGGTAGGGGGTTGACTGGCATGTCATTCTATAATTAAGCGTTCGGTTAAAGTGCCGCCACGTGTTGTGAATTAAACTCATTCTTCCCAGTCATGTAGTGATCTCAACCCGTTCGTGTAGAGGGAGACCAATAATACGTATCAGTAATTGATGGACCACGGCCCGCCACGTGGCCCTGTTGAATTCTTTTCAACATAAGCGTGTTAATTGCCATGCCAAACAAATACAAAGAATAGTGAGAATAGAGGAAACAATAGTAAGAAAGCCTCATTCAGTGCAGCCAATAGTTTGTTGATATACTGAGCACCCTTTAGTGAGTACTGAATAGATGGTCTTTATACCACTCTTCCTCGCTGGGTTTTAATCGTTTTCTTGAGCTTACCCACCCGCATATCTAAAGCATATGGCCGAACGTTCGTCATCTTGATTACGACTGTCCGCCTAATGTTATTGTGTTTGCCGTCAGTTTTGCCAATCTACTCGGAAACACCATCTTTTACTAGGAACTTAAACAGCAGACAACCAATACAAATTCTACAATGCTTTCATGGTTTCACTGACCAGACACGTCGTCGAGTGAAGTTGTGATCAAGTTTGTTGAATTGTCCATCGTAACTAAGGTTATACATAGTGTTGAACAATCACTTGGTTTATGTCAACTTATAATCTAGTTCTTACACCTACTGATAATCTATTGTTAATCAACATCATAGTCCTTTCACGCCATACCTCACTCCCTGTTTGCAACAATACTTTTATTTCTGCATTGATTGTTTAAGTTCAAGTTTCTTGTCGCTTTGCGCCAAAATGTCCCGAATGTTTTACTATCCTAAAACCTGTAGGTTTTGTCCGACCTCCCACTGTCTACTTCCAACGTTTAATTCAAAAAGTAGAAAGTGTTAAAATACTCTGGAAGAACAATTGAGAACAGTGTTGTTGTTTTTTGTTTTTTTTGAGGGTTTTTTTTTGATCGAGGGGGTTTAGAAAGCATTGAATTGTGTGTGTGAACACAACCTATCCTGTTTATTTCTTTCGTTGACTTGACGTAATGGCAATCATGTTCGTGTTAAAACTCGACGTTGAAATAGGACCAATATCTTATCGTATATACAGCGAACACTGTTTTTTGGAATTCTGTCCCGGAATAATTCTGCCAAGAGGGTTGTACGTATTCATATTGAAATACTTTTAAGAGTTTCCAATTGACACTTTATAGCATACATGACTTTTTCTGTCAATGTTATTAATTAACTATCTTGCTGCCCAAATTGTTCATTTCAATTAGTTGTAAGGTCTTCGTAGGAAAATGAAAGTTCTTCAAGAATTGAAATTTAAAAAATGATTTAACGTAGAGGAGAGAGAGAGAGAGAGAGAGAGAGAGAGAGAGAGAGAGAGACAGACAGACAGACAGACAGACAGACAGACAGACAGACAGACAGACAGACACACATAGAGGGAGGGGAGGGAGAGAGACATAGACATAGAGAGATAGCGAGAGACAGAGACAGAGACAGATACTCCGACTACAACAATATGGGAGACCACGAATGCATTTCGGAATATTATGCAATACATACTTTCATCGATTGGCAAAGGCTGCCTTTAAGCTTGATATATTTACTTTGTTTAAAATATAAGCTTCGTATTTACTTGTCTTAAACGCTAAGCTTGTTTAATTACTCCAATTACTGTATAATCGCTGAGCAAATTTACGTTTCTGGCAAATACGTTTTAATTCTACTCAAAGGAAATAAACTCGTTTTTTCCAAGGACCTTCAGTTTTATCAATACCTTGCAAAACGCTGATATATTTTCCAGTCTCAGTAATTTTAGGAAAGGTGTCCTAAATGAAATAGTTGATCGTGAATTTAACGGAGTTTCGGTAATATTAATTTTTCGATATTTTTATTTTTTATTAGTTTTGTAAATATTGAATGCATTTTAGTAAATACGACGGTCGTATGGATAACACAAAGACCCGTCTGGAGTGCCCTAGCTTGGAAATGCGAATTAATGGGGAAAAGGTACGCTGTCCGAAAACATAATAAACCATCACTATAGAAACCATCACTATAGAAACCAGTGAGAAAACAAACGCAGTCTTTTGAGAACCTCTTTTATATATTTTTTTTATAATTTCCCGGAAATATTTTGACCACATAATATTGGAGTCGGACAGGGGTTACACAAACTAAGCTTTTGAGCTAATATAATAGTATTCCTTTTTATTTGCACAGCTCTCCAGTTTGAAAAAAGGATGACGAGTTTACACAGGTGAAGCCTTGTAGCTATACAGGAGGAGATGTATTTGACAGATTGTCAATATTAAACGTGACAAGTAAACTATGTGGTTGATACTAGACGTGACTGGGTGAAAAGATTTTATGTCTTCAATTCTTTAAACTTGTTACTCCTGACATTGTCACCCACCTTACTGTCATACCTAACATTGTCACCCATTTTACTGTCATACCTAACATTGTCACCCATTTTACTGTCATATCTGACATTGTCACCCACCTTACTGTCATACCTAACATTGTCACCCATTTTACTGTCATATCTGACATTGTCACCCACCTTACTGTCATACCTAACATTGTCACCCATTTTACTGTCATATCTGACATTGTCACCCACCTTACTGTCATACCTAACATTGTCACCCATTTTACTGTCATATCTGACATTGTCACCCACCTTACTGTCATATCTGACATTGTCATACATTTTACTGTCATATCTGACATTGTCACCCATTTTACTGTCATATCTGACATTGTCACCCATTTTACTGTCATATCTGACATTGTCACCCATTTTACTGTCATATCTGACATTGTCACCTACCTTACTGTCATATCTGACATTGTCACCCATTTTACTGTCATATCTGACATTGTCACCCATTTTACTGTCATATCTGACATTGTCACCCACCTTACTGTCATATCTGACATTGTCACCCATTTTACTGTCATATCTGACATTGTCACCCATTTTACTGTCATATCTGACATTGTCACCCACCTTACTGTCATATCTGACATTGTCACCCATTTTACTGTCATATCTGACATTGTCACCCACCTTACTGTCATATCTGACATTGTCACCCACCTTACTGTCATATCTGACATTGTCACCCATTTTACTGTCATATCTGACATTGTCACCCATTTTACTGTCATCTCTGACATTGTCACCCATTTTACTGTCATATCTGACATTGTCACCCATTTTACTGTCATATCTGACATTGTCACCCACCTTACTGTCATATCTGACATTGTCACCCATTTTACTGTCATATCTGACATTGTCATCCATTTTACTGTCATATCTGACATTGTCACCCATTTTACTGTCATATCTGACATTGTCACCCATTTTACTTTCATATCTGACATTGTCACCCACCTTACTGTCATATCTGACATTGTCACCCATTTTACTGTCATATCTGACATTGTCACCCATTTTACTGTCATATCTGACATTGTCACCCATTTTACTGTCATATCTGACATTGTCATCCATTTTACTGTCATATCTGACATTGTCACCCATTTTACTGTCATATCTGACATTGTCACCCATTTTACTGTCATATCTGACATTGTCACCCATTTTACTGTCATATCTGACATTGTCACCTACCTTACTGTCATATCTGACATTGTCACCCATTTTACTGTCATATCTGACATTGTCATCCATTTTACTGTCATATCTGACATTGTCACCCATTTTACTGTCATATCTGACATTGTCACCCATTTTACTGTCATATCTGACATTGTCACCCACCTTACTGTCATATCTGACATTGTCACCCATTTTACTGTCATATCTGACATTGTCACCCATTTTACTGTCATATCTGACATTGTCACCCATTTTACTGTCATATCTGACATTGTCACCCATTTTACTGTCATATCTGACATTGTCACCTACCTTACTGTCATATCTGACATTGTCACCCATTTTACTGGCATATCTGACATTGTCACCCATTTTACTGTCATATCTGACATTGTCACCCATTTTACTGTCATATCTGACATTGTCACCCATTTTACTGTCATACCTGACATTGTCACCCATTTTACTGTCATATCTGACATTGTCACCCATTTTACTGTCATATCTGACATTGTCACCCATTTTACTGTCATACCTGACATTGTCACCCATTTTACTGTCATATCTGACATTGTCACCCATTTTACTGTCATACCTGACATTGTCACCCATTTTACTGTCATATCTGACATTGTCACCCATTTTACTGTCATATCTGACATTGTCACCCATTTTACTGTCATATCTGACATTGTCACCTACCTTACTGTCATATCTGACATTGTCACCCATTTTACTGTCATATCTGACATTGTCACCCATTTTACTGTCATATCTGACATTGTCACCCATTTTACTGTCATACCTGACATTGTCACCCATTTTACTGTCATACCTGACATTGTCACCCATTTTACTGTCATATCTGACATTGTCACCCATTTTACTGTCATATCTGACATTGTCACCCATTTGACTGTCATATCTGACATTGTCACCCATTTGACTGT
>NC_135570.1:16857821-16900321 GCF_964340395.1 Glandiceps talaboti
CATCACTGTATACGATATCATCACATACTGTACACTACATCATCACCTCCTAGATATTATATCATCATATACTGTGTACTAAATCATCACATACTGTATACTATATCATCATATACTGTATACTATGTCATCATATACTCTATACTACATCATCACATACTGTGTACTATATCACCACATACTGTGTACTATATCATCACATCATGTGACTGTTTACTATATCATCACATACTGTACACTATATCATCACATACTGTGTACTACATCATCACATACTGTATACTACATCATCACATACTGTATACTATATCATCACATACTGTACACTATATCATCATATACTGTGTACTATATCATCACATACTGTACACTATATCATCACATACTGTACACTATATCATCACATACTGTATACTACATCATCACATACTGTATACTATATCATCACATACTGTACACTATATCATCACATACTGTGTACTATATCATCACATACTGTGTACTACATCATCACATACTGTATACTATATCATCACATACTGTGTACTATATCATCATATACTGTATACTATATCATCACATACTGTCTGCTATATCATCACATACTGTATATTATATCATCATATACTCTACATTTTGTCATCATATACACAGCATTATATACCTTCGTGTGGGACACAATGCCGGGTTGGAAAACGTAATGTCGATGACAGTTTGATATTATTTAGGCAAAGTGGCTCCGAGGAAATGATGAATCAGTACAGGTATGCGAAGAAAGAAATTAAAGAAACTTGTAAAGACTGTCAGCCAAAATATCAAGAAAAGATAAAATGAATTTAGCAATGCTGCATTAGAAAGTCAGGTGAATTCTGGTCTATTTTGAAAAAAGTTGTAAACCATAAAGGAAGCTCATCGATTGAAATAACATTGCAGTTATTGTATGATTATTTTCATTCTCTATTCAATGATTGTCATGATATTCACATTGGAGACCTTGAATTCCTACGTTCGGTAGAAGAAGAATTAAAATCTTTCTCAAAGTGTTTCTGATCAGCTGGCTTACTGGGGAAATGATGATGACGTCACGTTTCATGTTTTAAATACACGAATAACCGAGCAGGAAATTTTGCTCTGCTTAAGAAAGCTTAACACAGGAAAAGCCCCGAGTCCCGATGGGCTTTTCAATGAATTTTATACGTATTGTGCATGCATGTGTCATTTTACCTGTATTAGTAGTAATGTTTATTTTTATTTTTGATTCTGGGAGATTTCCCACAGAATAGGCTGTTGCTATTGTGATCCGTTATTCAAAAAAGGCAACAAAAACGCTAATGCGAGATTTTTACTTCCATCTTAAATGACAGGCTTACCAAGTGGTCTGATGAAGTTATGATGTTCTCTCTGACTGTCAGGCCGGCTTTAGGAAAAATCACAATACTGTTGACAACATTGTTTATCAGTCTTCACGCCATAATTCAACAATATTTAAGCGTTTGACATGGAAAACTATATTGTCGTCTTGTCGACTTCTCTAAGGCCTTTGATAAAGTAAATCATTCCCTTTTAATGTACAAACTAATGAGTCTGTGGATCAAAGGCAAAATGTGTCATATCTTATATTCAATGTACAAACTAATGAGCCTGGGAATCAAAGGCAAAATGTATCATATCTTATATGCATTGTACAAACTAATGAGTCTGTGGATCAAAGGGAAAATGTATCATATCTTATATTCAATGTACAAACTAATGAGTCTGTGGATCAAAGGCAAAATGTATCATATCTTATATTCAATGTACAAACTAATGAGTCTGTGGATCAAAGGCAAAATGTATCATATCTTATATTTAATGTACAAACTAATGAGTCTGTGGATCAAAGGCAAAATGTATCATATCTTATATTCAATGTACAAACTAATGAGTCTGTGGATCAAAGGCAAAATGTATCATATCTTATATTCAATGTACAAACTAATGAGTCTGTGGATCAAAGGCAAAATGTATCATATCTTATATTCATTGTACAAACTAATGAGTCTGTGGATCAAAGGGAAAATGTATCATATCTTATATTTAATGTACAGTAGTGTTAAGTCATATGTCAGGTCTGGAAACATTTTATCAGATTACCTCTCAAGCTGGAGTTCGTTGTATCTTGAGCCCGCTTTTATTTAGCTTTTTCATAGAAGAGTAATTAAACGCAATGTTAATCGCTCCTGGACAAATGGGTATTCAACTTACTTAAGATTTGTATGACCTTTTTTGCTTTACTTTAAGCAGATATTGTTGCCATCGTAGCAGATTCTGTTAGAAACCTTCAAAATGTTATAGACGTTCTCCACTGTTTCTGTTTAAAGTGGCGCATGCAAGTTAATTTAGACAAAACAAAAAATAAGTTTTTTCCGCAAAGGTGGCCACCGAGCTCGTCATGAAAACTGGCTTTTTGGCAATAACTCTGTAAGTGTTGTTTCATAATATAGGTATCTCGGCCTGCTTCTTTCTTCTAGGCACAACTGGTCCAAAGCGGTACAAACCTTAGCATCTCAAGCCAATAAAGTATTTAATGGGTTGTCTGTAGCCAGGTGGAAACTTGAATTATTTCCAAGTGAAAGCCATTTCAAAATTTTCGACACAATTATTTTACAAATTCTCTGCTCTGGCTCAGAAATTTGGGGCTTTCAACACTTTGGTGTAGTTGAAAAAGTTCATAGAATATGGTGCCGGAAATCTTTGGGGCTACCAAGTCATGCTTGCATTGAGATGGTGATTGGTGAATGTGGTCGCCTTCCGACCCTGTTTTTTTTTTTATCACACTTTAAAGCACTGTATACGTTACTAATACTGGGTAAAGCTTTTAGAAATGCTTCATCATCGCCTCCTAAGGTAAGCTTATAGTATGTTATGTAACCTTGATCAAGTTGATGATTTAGGCAGGCATACATGGGTGACAACTATAAAGAATACTTTATTCTCTTATTGGTTGGCTATGCATGGATAGCACAAGAAATAGGAAATAAAGAAATAATTTTTGCTAACTTTGAAACTAGAATTTATAAAGCGGCAAAGCAAAGCTTATGGGGAAATCAAAATTACTTGGCCTTCTTCTGCGAGAAAGGCACATTACGTTAAATTGTTGTTGGATACTTATTCAAACTTTCGCCCGTTTTCGGTGTTCGGCATACCCGCTAGCCATAGAAGAAGACTTAATATTAACCCATCAGCTAGGCTTTGCAGTATTTGTAAAAAGGTGATGTGGAAAATGAGTACCACTTCCTTTTAGTGTGACCATTTTATCATAATTTGAGAAAATGCTATTTACCTGCAGATGTAATACATGAACTGAATTTTTTTATGTTCATCAATCTCAAAACTGATTCTTAACATTTGTTCCAGTGTCAGAATGAAGCTTAAGACTGATTGCACAATATAAAGCTAAGGTGCGATGCTCCTACATTTTATTTATTCACTTGTCTGATCATAATTGTCTGTAGTAAGAAATGTAACCCTTCTGCACATGGGCGGCCTTTCTCTCTCTCTCTCTCTCTCTCTCTCTCTCTCTCTCTCTCTCTCTCTCTCTCTCTCTCTCTCTCTCTCTCTCTCTCTCTCTCTCTCCTCTCTCTCTCTCTCTCTCTCTCTCTCTCTCTCTCTCTCTCTCTCCTCTCCCTCCCTCCCTCCCTCCCTCCCTCCCTCCTCCCTCCCTCCCTCCCTCCCCTCCCTCCCTCCCTCCCTCCCTCCCTCTCTCTCTCTCTCTCTCTCTCTCTCTCTCTCTCTCTCTCTCTCTCTCTCTCTCTCTCTCTCTCTCTCTCTCTCTCTCTCTCTCTCTCTCTCTCTCTCTCTCTCTCTCTCTCTCTCTCTCTCTCTCTCTCTCTCTCTCTCTCTCTCTCTGCACCAATCAAGCAGTATATACTGTATACTATATCATCATATACACAGTCATGACCGAATTGTAAGTAGCCATATTGTACATACCTAACTAGTGTGCCACATACAATGATTGTATTGTTGTCTAACTGTTTTGTAACATGTGATGGGGGTGTTATTTAGCTTAAATTCCAACATCATGACGCAATCATTTAACTTGCACGTCTTCTACCATCAGGTTGTGATTGTGTAAGCAGGTGACGTAAAGTGTATATACTAAACGTATATACGGTGTTAAGGAAAACAAACTTTTTTCGTGTTTAATATTTCGGAAATCGTTAAACCTTCATGTTACATCATGTAGCACAAGTGGCTTGTCTTTAAGTGGCCGTATTGAAAGTGGCTTGTCTTTGTGAGTTTTAATATAGATAAAACAATTAATTATAGTCCTCAACCTGAAAAAAGAGCGAAACAATATAGAAAAAGTCCGTGAAATGCTTAAGAAAAATGTTGTAAAGTCGAAACTACAGTTTTAGCGATAAAACGTGGTGTGCATAATAATATATTGACATGCAAATAACCCTATTGGAATTAATGTTGGTCTTTTTTTGAAATGATAAGCTAATTAGCAAATGATATCAATCACTAAACCATCGCCATGACATCAATCACTAAGTCATGGCCATAATATCAATCACTAGCTCACTGCCTTAATGTCAATCACTAGCTCACTACCATGATATCAATCACTAGCTCACTGCAATGATATCAATCACTAAGTCATCGCCATGGTATCAATCACTAGCTCACTGCCATGATATCAATCACTAAGTCATCGCCATGATATCAATCACTAGCTCACTGCCATGATATCAATCACTAGCTCACTGCCATGATATCAGTCACTAAGTCATAGCCATAATATCACTCACTAGCTCACTGCCATGATATCAATCACTAGCTCACTGCCATGATATCAATCACTGAGTCATAGCTATGATATCAATCACTAAGTCATGGCCATAATATCAATCACTAGCTCACTGCCATGATATCAATCACTAGCTCACTGCCAAGATGTCAATCACTAGCTCACTGCCATGATATCGATCACTAGCTCACTGCCATAATATCAATCACTAGCTCACTGCCAAGATGTCAATCACTAGCTCACTGCCATGATATCGATCACTAGCTCACTGCCATGATATCAATCACTAAGTCATATCCATAATATCAGTCACTAGCTCACTGCCATGATATCAATCACTAGCTCACTGCCATGATATCAATCACTAAGTCATGGCCATAATATCAATCACTAGCTCACTGCCATTATGTCAATCACTAGCTCACTGCCATGATATCAATCACTAAGTCATATCCATAATATCAGTCACTAGCTCACTGCCATGATATCAATCACTAGCTCACTGCCATGATATCAATCACTAGCTCACTGCCATGATATCAATCACTAAGTCATGGCCATAATATCAATCACTAGCTCACTGCCATAATATCAATCACTAGCTCACTGCCATGATATCAATCACTAGTTCACTGCCATGATATCAATCACTAAGTCATCGTCATGATATCAATCACTAGCTCACTGCCTTGATATCAATCACTAGCTCACTGCCATGATATCAATCACTAGCTCACTGCCATGATATCAATCACTAAGTCATCGCCATGATATCGATCACTGAGTCATAGCCATGATATCAATCACTAGCTCACTGCCATGATATCAATCACTAGCTCACTGCCATGATATCGATCACCGAGTCATAGCCATGATATCAATCACTAAGTCATGGCCATAATATCAATCACTAGCTCACTGCCTTCATGTCAATCACTAGCTCACTGCCATGATATCAATCACTAGCTCACTGCAATGATATCAATCACTAAGTCATCGCCATGGTATCAATCACTAGCTCACTGCCATGATATCAATCACTAAGTCATCGCCATGATATCAATCACTAGCTCACTGCCATGATATCAATCAATAGCTCACTGCCATGATATCAGTCACTAAGTCATAGCCATAATATCACTCACTAGCTCACTGCCATGATATTAATCACTAGCTCACTGCCATGATATCAATCACTGAGTCATAGCTATGATATCAATCACTAAGTCATGGCCATAATATCAATCACTAACTCACTGCAATGATATCAATCACTAGCTCACTGCCAAGATGTCAATCACTAGCTCACTGCCATGATATCGATCACTAGCTCACTGCCATAATATCAATCACTAGCTCACTGCCAAGATGTCAATCACTAGCTCACTGCCATGATATCGATCACTAACTCACTGCCATGATATCAATCACTAAGTCATATCCATAATATCAATCACTAGCTCACTGCCATGATATCAATCACTAGCTCATTGCCATGATATCAATCACTAGCTCACTGCCATGATATCAATCACTAAGTCATGGCCATAATATCAATCACTAGCTCACTGCCATTATGTCAATCACTAGCTCACTGCCATGATATCAATCACTAAGTCATATCCATAATATCAATCACTAGCTCACTTCCATGATATCAATCACTAGCTCACTGCCATGATATCAATCACTAGCTCACTGCCACGATATCAATCACTAGCTCACTGCCATGATATCAATCACTAGCTCACTGCCATGATATCAATCACTAAGTCATCGCCATGATATCAATCACTAGCTCACTGCCATGATATCAATCACTAAGCCATAGCCATGATATCAATCACTAAGCCATAGCCATGATATCAATCACTAGCTCACTGCCATGATATCAATCACTAAGTCGTCGCCATGATATCAATCACTAAGTCATAGCCATGATATCAATCACTGAGTCATAGCCATGATATCAATCACTAAGTCATAGCCATAATATCAATCACTAGCTCACTGGCATGATATCAATTACTAGCTCACTGCCATGATATCAATCACTAGCTCACTGCCATGATATCAATCACTAAGTTATGGCCATAATATCACTCACTAGCTCACTGGCATGATATCAATTACTAGCTCACTGCCATTATGTCAATCACTAGCTCACTGCCATGATATCAATCACTAAGTCATCGACATAATATCAATCACTAGCTCACTGCCATGATATCAATCACTAAGTCATCGCCATGATATCAATCACTAGCTCACTACCATGATATCAATCACTAGTTCACTGCCATGATATCAATCACTAGTTCACTGCCATGATATCAATCACTAGTTCACTGCCATGATATCAATCACTAGCTCACTGCCATGATATCAATCACTAAGTCATCGCCATGATATCGATCACTGAGTCATAGCCATGATATCAATCACTAGCTCACTGCCATGATATCAATCACTAGCTCACTGCCATGATATCGATCACCGAGTCATAGCCATGATATCAATCACTAAGTCATCGACATGGTATCAATCACTAGCACACTGCCATGATATCAATCACTAAGTCATCGCCATGATATCAATCACTAGCTCACTGCCATGATATCAATCACTAGCTCACTGCCATGATATCAGTCACTAAGTCATAGCCATAATATCACTCACTAGCTCACTGCAATGATATCAATCACTAGCTCACTGCCAAGATGTCAATCACTAGCTCACTGCCATGATATCGATTACTAGCTCACTGCCATAATATCAATCACTAGCTCACTGCCAAGATGTCAATCACTAGCTCACTGCCATGATATCGATCACTAACTCACTGCCATGATATCAATCACTAAGTCATATCCATAATATCAATCACTAGCTCACTGCCATGATATCAATCACTAGCTCATTGCCATGATATCAATCACTAGCTCACTGCCATGATATCAATCACTAAGTCATGGCCATAATATCAATCACTAGCTCACTGCCATTATGTCAATCACTAGCTCACTGCCATGATATCAATCACTAAGTCATATCCATAATATCAATCACTAGCTCACTGCCATGATATCAATCACTAGCTCACTGCCATGATATCAATCACTAGCTCACTGCCACGATATCAATCACTAGCTCACTGCCATGATATCAATCACTAGCTCACTGCCATGATATCAATCACTAAGTCATCGCCATGATATCAATCACTAAGCCATAGCCATGATATCAATCACTAAGCCATAGCCATGATATCAATCACTAAGCCATAGCCATGATATCAATCACTAGCTCACTGCCATGATATCAATCACTAAGTCGTCGCCATGATATCAATCACTAGCTCACTGCCATGATATCAATCACTAAGTCATAGCCATGATATCAATCACTGAGTCATAGCCATGATATCAATCACTAAGTCATAGCCATAATATCAATCACTAGCTCACTGGCATGATATCAATTACTAGCTCACTGCCATGATATCAATCACTAGCTCACTGCAATGATATCAATCACTAGCTCACTGCCATGATATCAATCACTAGCTCACTGCCATGATATCAATCACTAAGTTATGGCCATAATATCAATCACTAGCTCACTGCCATGATATCAATCACTAAGTCATCGACATAATATCAATCACTAGCTCACTGCCATGATATCAATCACTAAGTCATCGCCATGATATCAATCACTAGCTCACTACCATGATATCAATTACTAGTTCACTGCCATGATATCAATCACTAGTTCACTGCCATGATATCAATCACTAGTTCACTGCCATGATATCAATCACTAGCTCACTGCCATGATATCAATCACTAGCTCACTGCCAAGATGTCAATCACTAGCTCACTGCCATGATATCAATCACTAGCTCACTGCCATGATATCAGTCACTAAGTCATAGCCATAATATCACTCACTAGCTCACTGCCATTATATCAATCACTAGCTCACTGCCATGATATCAATCACTGAGTCATAGCTATGATATCAATCACTAAGTCATGGCCATAATATCAATCACTAGCTCACTGCCATGATATCAATCACTAGCTCACTGCCAAGATGTCAATCACTAGCTCACTGCCATGATATCGATCACTAGCTCACTGCCATAATATCAATCACTAGCTCACTGCCAAGATGTCAATCACTAGCTCACTGCCATGATATCGATCACTAGCTCACTGCCATGATATCAATCACTAAGTCATATCCATAATATCAATCACTAGCTCACTGCCATGATATCAATCACTAGCTCACTGCCATGATATCAATCACTAGCTCACTGCCATGATATCGATCACTAAGTCATGGCCATAATATCAATCACTAGCTCACTGCCATTATGTCAATCACTAGTTCACTGCCATGATATCAATCACTAAGTCATCGTCATGATATCAATCACTAGCTCACTGCCATGATATCAATCACTAGCTCACTGCCATGATATCAATCACTAGCTCACTGCCATGATATCAATCACTAAGTCATCGCCATGATATCGATCACTGAGTCATAGCCATGATATCAATCACTAGCTCACTGCCATGATATCAATCACTAGCTCACTGCCATGATATCGATCACCGAGTCATAGCCATGATATCAATCACTAAGTCATGGCCATAATATCAATCACTAGCTCACTGCCTTCATGTCAATCACTAGCTCACTGCCATGATATCAATCACTAGCTCACTGCAATGATATCAATCACTAAGTCATCGCCATGGTATCAATCACTAGCTCACTGCCATGATATCAATCACTAAGTCATAGCCATGATATCAATCACTAGCTCACTGCCATGATATCAATCACTAGCTCACTGCCATGATATCAGTCACTAAGTCATAGCCATAATATCACTCACTAGCTCACTGCCATGATATCAATCACTAGCTCACTGCCATGATATCAATCACTGAGTCATAGCTATGATATCAATCACTAAGTCATGGCCATAATATCAATCACTAGCTCACTGCCATGATATCAATCACTAGCTCACTGCCAAGATGTCAATCACTAGCTCACTGCCATGATATCGATCACTAGCTCACTGCCATGATATCAATCACTAAGTCATATCCATAATATCAATCACTAGCTCACTGCCATATCAATCACTAGCTCACTGCCATGATATCAATCACTAGCTCACTGCCATGATATCAATCACTAGCTCACTGCCATGATATCAATCACTAGCTCACTGCCATGATATCAATCACTGAGTCATAGCTATGATATCAATCACTAAGTCATGGCCATAATATCAATCACTAGCTCACTGCCATGATATCAATCACTAGCTCACTGCCAAGATGTCAATCACTAGCTCACTGCCATGATATCGATCACTAGCTCACTGCCATGATATCAATCACTAAGTCATATCCATAATATCAATCACTAGCTCACTGCCATGATATCAATCACTAGCTCACTGCCATGATATCAATCACTAGCTCACTGCCACGATATCAATCACTAGCTCACTGCCATGATATCAATCACTAGCTCACTGCCATGATATCAATCACTAAGTCATCGCCATGATATCAATCACTAAGCCATAGCCATGATATCAATCACTAGCTCACTGCCATGATATCAATCACTAAGTCATCGCCATGATATCAATCACTAAGTCATAGCCATGATATCAATCACTGAGTCATAGCCATGATATCAATCACTAAGTCATAGCTATAATATCAATCACTAGCTCACTGGCATGATATCAATTACTAGCTCACTGCCATGATATCAATCACTAGCTCACTGCCATGATATCAATCACTAAGTCATCGACATAATATCAATCACTAGCTCACTGCCATGATATCAATCACTAAGTCATCGCCATGATATCAATCACTAGCTCACTGCCATGATATCAATCACTAGTTCACTGCCATGATATCAATCACTAGCTCACTGCCATGATATCAATCACTAAGTCATAGCCATAATATCAATCACTAGCTCACTGCCATGATATCAATCACTAGTTCACTGCCATGATATCAATCACTAAGTCATCGTCATGATATCAATCACTAGCTCACTGCCATTATATCAATCACTAGCTCACTGCCATTATATCAATCACTAGCTCACTGCCATAATATCGAACACTATGTCACCATCGTCATACCAGATAATAGGTGGCTACCATCATATCACTCACTGAGTGACCACAACCATATCAATTACTAGGAATCTGTCGTGATATCAACCATTTGGTCAGTAACATCATATCACTCACTTACTAGCTCACTTCCATGATATCAATCACTAGGTCACTGCCATGATATCAATCACTAGGTCACTGCCATGATATCAATCACTAGCTCACTGCGATGATATCAATCACTAGGTCACCACCATCATATCAGATAATAGTCGATTACCATCATATCACTCACAAAGTGATCGCAATAATATCAATCAAAAAGGCTCTGTCGTGATATCAACCATTTGGTCAGTGATATCATATCAGTCACTAGGTAACCCAAAGGTAATGGCCATGACATTAATTTCTAGATCACCACTATGATATCAGTAGACGATGACATCAGTACTCCATCAACTCATGTACAGTTTTACAAGAGATGATGACATTAGTACTCCATAGAGTCATGTACAGTTTTACTAGAGATGATGACATTAGTACTCCATTGACTCATGTACAGTTTTACTAGAGATGATGACATTAGTACTCCATCAACTAATGTACAATTTTACTAGAGATGATGACATTAGTACTCCATTGACTAATGTACAGTTTTACAAGATATGATGACATTAGTACTCCATTGACTAATGTACAGTTTTACTAGAGATGATAACATTAGTACTCCATCGACTAATGTACAGTTTTACTAGAGATGATGACATTAGTACTCCATTGACTAATGTACAGTTTTACAAGAGATGATGACATTAGTACTCCATTGACTAATGTACAGTTTTACAAGAGATGATGACATTGGTACTCCATCAACTAATGTACAGTTTTACTAGAGATGATGACATTAGTACTCCATTGACTAATGTACAGTTTTACAAGAGATGATGACATTAGTACTCCATTGACTAATGTACAGTTTTACAAGAGATGATGACATTAATACTCCATCGACTAATGTACAGTTTTACTAGAGATGATGACATTAGTACTCCATTGACTAATGTACAGTTTTACAAGAGATGATGACATTAGTACTCCATTGACTAATGTACAGTTTTACTAGAGATGATGACATTAGTACTCCAAATACTAATGTACAGATTTACTAGAGATGATGACATTAGTACTCCATCGACTAATGTACAGTTTTACAAGAGATGATAACATTAGTACTCCATCGACTAATGTACAGTTTTACAAGAGATGACGACATTAGTACTCCATTGACTAATGTACACTTTTACTAGAGATGATGACATTAGTACTCCATTGACTAATGTACAGTTTTACAAGATATGATGACATTAGTACTCCATCGAGTCATGTACAGTTTTACTAGAGATGATGACATTAGTACTCCATCGAGTCATGTACAGTTTTACTAGAGATGATGACATTAGTACTCCATCGAGTCATGTACAGTTTTACTAGAGATGATGACATTAGTACTCCATCGAGTCATGTACAGTTTTACTAGAGATGATGACATTAGTACTCCATCGACTAATGTACAGTTTTACTAGATATGATGACATTAGTACTCCATCGAGTCATGTACAGTTTTACTAGAGATGATGACATTAGTACTCCATCGAGTCATGTACAGTTATACCAGTGATGATGATGTTAGTACTCCATCGACTAATGTACAGTTTCACTAGATATGACATTAGTACTCCATCAAGTCATGTACAGTTTTACTAGAGATGATGACATTAGTACTCCATTGACTAATGTACAGATTTACTAGAGATGATGACATTAGTACTCCATTGACTAATGTACAGTTTTACTAGAGATGATGACATTAGTACTCCATCGACTAATGTACAGTTTTACTAGAGATGATGATATTAGTACTCCATTGACTAATGTACAGTTTTACTAGAGATGATGACATTAGTACTCCATTGACTAATGTACAGTTTTACTAGAGATGATGATATTAGTACTCCATTGACTAATGTACAGTTTTACTAGAGATGATGACATTAGTACTCCATTGACTAATGTACAGTTTTACAAGAGATGATGACATTAATACTCCATCGACTAATGTACAGTTTTACAAGAGATGATGACATTAGTACTCCATCAACTAATGTACAATTTTACTAGAGATGATGACATTAGTACTCCATCAACTAATGTACAGTTTTACTAGAGATGATGACATTAGTACTCCATTGACTAATGTACAGGTTTACAAGAGATGATGACATTAGTACTCCATTGACTAATGTACAGTTTTACTAGAGATGATGACATTAGTACTCCATTGACTAATGTACAGTTTTACCAGAGATGATGGCATTTGTACTCCATTGACTAATGTACAGGTTTACAAGAGATGATGACATTAGTACTCCATTGACTAATGTACAGTTTTACTAGAGATGATGACATTAGTACTCCATTGACTAATGTACAGTTTTACCAGAGATGATGGCATTTGTACTCCATTGACTAATGTACAGTTTTACTAGAGATGATGACATTAGTACTCCATTGACTAATGTACATACTTACTAGAGATGATGTCGGGAATGTGCCAATCTAATCGTTGGGAGTTTTGGCCTTCACCTCAGTGAATGAGATCCACATACAGGTATTTGTCTATGCAGTGCCTTCACACACCTCCACATGGTGGTATTAGTGGGAAATAACCAATGCCTTTAAAACTTTCAACATTGGTGGCAGCAGTAGGATTAAATACTTCTGACAGCATTTAACCACATATTGAATACTTTAACAGTGGAAGGTGCATGTTTTAGAGAAAGAAAGTTGAGGGAGGGCCAATTTTGAACATGATTGAATTGTGGGACTGACATATGTTACGTAACAGCCCGAGCATGCCCCCCCCCCCACCTCGTTATTACTTAACGCTCGCTTAGATGTTTTGCAAACACATTGATCGTAACTGGTTAGCTGTTTGCAAACACATTGATCGTAACTGGTTATCTGTTTGCAAACACATTGATCGTAACTGGTTAGCTGTTTGCAAACACATTGATCGTAACTGGTTATCTGTTTGCAAACACATTGATCGTAACTGGTTATCTGTTTGCAAACACATTGATCGTAACTGGTTAGCTGTTTGCAAACACATTGATCGCAACTGGTTATCTGTTTGCAAACACATTGACCGCAACTGGTTAGCTGTTTGTCAATGCACTGATCCTAACTTATTAGATGTTTGCCTACACATTGATCGCAACTCGTTAGCTGCTTCCATCACATTGATCGTAACTGGTTAGATGTTCGCCAAGACATTGATCGTAAATAGCTGTTTCCCAACACATTGATCGTAACTAGTTAGCTATATGCCAACACATTGATCGTAACTAGTTAGCTATATGCCAACACATTGATCGTAACTAGTTAGCTGTTTCCCAACGTTGATCCTAACTGCTAACCAGTGAACGGGACGGTACACAGTCATTACCACCATAGACAGTGGAGGGGACACAGTCATTACCACCATAGACAGTGCAGGGGACACTGTCATTATCTCCATAGGCAGTGGAGGAGACACAGTCAGTACCAGCATAGATAGTGGAAGGGATCGACACCATCATTACCACCATAGAGAGTGGAGGGGACACTGTCATTGCCACCATAGATAGTGGAGGGGACACTGTCATTACCAGCATAGACAGTGGAGGGGACACTGTCATTACCAGCATAGACAGTGGAGGGGACACTGTCATTACCACCATAGGCAGTGGAGGGGACACTGTCATTACCAACATAGACAGTGGAGGGGACACTGTCATTACCACCATAGACAGTGGAGGTGACACGTACTGTCATTACCACCATAGACAGTGCAGGGGACAGTCATTACCACCATAGATAGTGGAGGTGACACTCATTACCACCATAGACAGTGGTGGTGACACTGTCATTACCACCATAGATAGTGGAGGTGACACTGTCATTACCACCATAGACAGTGCAGGGGACAGTCATTACCACCATAGATAGTGGAGGGGACACTGTCATTACCACCATAGACAGTGGAGGGGACACTGTCATTACCACCATAGACAGTGGAGGTGACACTCTCATTACCAGCATAGATAGTGGAGCTCGGCCGGGATACTGTCATTACCAGCATAGATAGTGGAGGGGACGCTGTCATTACCACCATAGGCAGTGGAGGGGACACACTCATTATTATCATAGATAGTGGAGGTGACACTGTCATTACCAGCATAGACAGTGGAGGGGACACTGTCATTACCACCATAGACAGTGGAGGTGACACTGTCATTACCACCATAGATAGTAGAGGGGACACTGTCATTACCACCATAGACAGTAGAGGGGACGCTGTCATTACCACCATAGACAGTAGAGGGGACGCTGTCATTACCACCATAGACAGTGGAGGGGACACTGTCATTACCACCATAGACAGTGGAGGTGATGCTGTCATTACCGCCATAGACAGTGGAGGTGACACTGTCATTACCACCATAGATAGTGGAGGGGACACTGTCATTACCACCATAGACAGTAGAGGGGACGCTGTCATTACCACCATAGACAGTGGAGGGGACACTGTCATTACCACCATAGACAGTGGAGGTGACACTGTCATTACCACCATAGATAGTGGAGGGGACACTGTCATTACCACCATAGACAGTAGAGGGGACGCTGTCATTACCACCATAGACAGTAGAGGGGACGCTGTCATTACCACCATAGACAGTGGAGGGGACACTGTCATTACCACCATAGACAGTGGAGGTGATGCTGTCATTACCGCCATAGATAGTGGAGGGGACACTGTCATTACCACCATAGGCAGTGGAGGTGACACTGTCATTACCACCATAGACAGTGGAGGGGACACTGTCATTGCCAGCATAGACAGTGCAGGGGACACTGTCATTACCACCATAGACAGTGGAGGTGACACTGTCATTACCACCATAGACAGTGGAGGTGACACTGTCATTACCACCATAGACAGTGGAGGGGACGCTGTCATTACCACCATAGGCAGTGGAGGGGACGCTGTCATTACCACCATAGACAGTGCAGGGGACACTGTCATTACCACCATAGACAGTGGAGGGGACGCTGTCATTACCACCATAGGCAGTGGAGGGGACGCTGTCATTACCACCATAGACAGTGGAGGGGACACTGTCATTACCACCATAGACAGTGCAGGGGACACTATCATTACCGCCATAGACAGTGGAGGGGACGCTGTCATTACCACCATAGACAGTGGAGGGGACACCATCATTACCACCATAGAGAGTGGAGGGGACACTGTCATTACCGCCATAGACAGTGGAGGGGACACTGTCATTACCACCATAGACAATGGAGGGGACATTGTCATTACCACCATAGACAGTGGAGGGAACACTGTCATTACCGCCATAGACAGTGGAGGGGACGCTGTCATTACCGCCATAGACAGTGGAGGGGACGCTGTCATTACCATCATAGATAGTGGAGGGGACACTGTCATTACCACCATAGACAGTGGAGGGGACACTGTCATTACCACCATAGACAATGGAGGGGACACTGTCATTACCATCATAGACAGTGGAGGGAACACTGTCATTACCGCCATAGACAGTGGAGGGGACGCTGTCATTACCGCCATAGACAGTGGAGGGGACGCTGTCATTACCGCCATAGACAGTGCAGGGAACACTGTCATTACCGCCATAGACAGTGGAGGGGACGCTGTCATTACCGCCATAGACAGTGGAGGGGATACTGTCATTACCACCATAGACAGTGGAGGGGACGCTGTCATTACCGCCATAGACAGTGCAGGGAACACTGTCATTACCGCCATAGACAGTGGAGGGGACGCTGTCATTACCGCCATAGACAGTGGAGGGGATACTGTCATTACCACCATAGACAGTGGAGGGGACACTGTCATTACCATCATAGACAGTGGAGGGAACACTGTCATTACCGCCATAGACAGTGGAGGGGACGCTGTCATTACCACCATAGACAGTGGAGGTGACACTGTCATTACCACCATAGACAGTGGAGGGGACACTGTCATTACCACCATAGACAGTGCAGGGGACACTGTCATTACCACCATAGACAGTGGAGGTGACACTGTCATTACCACCATAGATAGTGCAGGGGACACTGTCATTACCACCATAGACAGTGGAGGTGACACTGTCATTACCACCATAGATAGTGCAGGGGACACTGTCATTACCACCATAGACAGTGGAGGTGACACTGTCATTACCACCATAGACAGTGGAGGGGACACTGTCATTACCACCATAGATAGTGCAGGGGACACTGTTATTACCACCATAGACAGTGGAGGGGACACTGTCATTACCACCATAGACAGTGGAGGGGACACTGTCATTACCACCATAGATAGTGCAGGGGACACTGTCATTACCACCATAGATAGTGGAGGGGACACTGTCATTGCCAGCATAGACAGTGGAGGGGACACTGTCATTACCACCATAGACAGTGGAGGGGACACTGTCATTGCCAGCATAGACAGTGGAGGGGACACTGTCATTACCACCATAGACAGTGGAGGGGACACTGTCATTACCATCATAGATAGTGCAGGGGACACTGTCATTGACATCATAGATAGTGGAGGGGACACTGTCATTACCACCATGGACAGTGGAGGTGACACTGTCATTACCACCATAGACAGTGCAGGGGACACTGTCATTACCAGCATGGATAGTGGAGGTGACACTGTCATTACCACCATAGACAGTGGAGGAGACACAGTCAGTACCAGCATCGACAGTGGAGGTGACACTGTCATTACCACCATAGATAGTGGAGGGGACACTCTCATTACCACCATAGACAGTGGAGGGGACACTATCATTACATCCATAGACAGTGGAGGTGACACTGTCATTACCACCATAGATAGTGGAGGGGACACTGTCATTACCACCACCACCACCACCACCACCACCACCACGACTGTCTATGGTGGTAATGACTGTGGAAAGTGGAGGGGACACAGTCACTTCCGCCATAGACAGTGGAGGTGACACTGTCATTACAACCATTTGACAGTGGAGGGGACAATGTCATTACCACCATAGACAGTGGAGGTGACACTGTCATTACCACCATAGACAGTGGAGGTGACACTGTCATTGCCACCATGGACAGTGGAGGTGACACTGTCATTGCCACCATGGACAGTGGAGGTGACACTGTCATTGCCACCATAGACAGTGGAGGTGACACTGTCATTACCACCATAGATAGTGGAGGTGACACTGTCATTACCATCATAGACATTGGAGGGGACACAGTCATTACCACAATAGACAGTGGAGGGGATTATACTGTTTATGCTACAACACGCTTCGTAGATTATGAAAAACAAAATAGACAATCGCCATATTTTCGGTTAGCAATTAGTGAAACACCACAATCACATACAAATTTTCTTCTGTACATCAAAGTTTTAGTGCGTCGTACGATTTTTACGCCGTCTTTAAACTGTTATAGTGCATATAAAACTTTAACTAGCCTAGCCGACTATGTTAACACGTGATCGATTATGTTTATGTCAAATTGTTTGTAGAAGTTCATAGAAACTAGCTACGACAGCTGCATGTCAGACATTTCATCTCAGCTTAACTCGTTGTGTCAATTTTGTTCTTGTGGTTATTTGGATAAGAGATAATCATTGAGTTAGGATTACCTTTGATCTGAAAGCCATTATATGGCCTGTATTCAACTCCAATCTGTCCTATATTTACTTGACCTTCATTTAAGCATACTATAAAAGCTCGTAAAAAGACTTTCGCATGAAAAAAATTGAATAACAATGCTGCAAAAGAGTCGTATTAATAGTTCAATCTTTTAATTTGTCTCTCTTTCTCAGACTGAATGACACTTTTTTAAATTCGGCGTCGGATCATACCCGAGCACACTCTTTGTTGATTCGTTGATAATCTCACCGCTACAGAACGATGCAAGTTTTAGAATTATGTTCAGTCATGAAGGTGGTATGGTATGGTATGGTATGATATGGTATGGTATGGTATGGTACGGTATGGTACGGTAGAGTACGGTACAGTACAGTACAGTACAGTACAGTACAGTACAGTACAGTACAGTATGGTGTGGTGTGGTATGGTATGGTATGGTACGGTACAGTACAGTACACTACAGTACAGTACAGTATGATATGGTATGGTATGGTATGGTATGGTATGGTATGGTACGGTACAGTAAAGTACACTACAGTACAGTACAGTACAGTATGATATGGTATGGTATGGTATGGTATGGTATGGTATGGTATGGTACGGTACAGTACAGTACAGTACAGTACAGTACAGTACAGTACAGTACAGTACAGTACAGTACAGTAAAGTACAGTACAGTGTGGTGTGGTATGGTATGGCATGGCATGGCATGTTATGGTATGGTATGGTATGGTACGGTACAGTACAGTACAGTACAGTACAGTACAGTACAGTACAGTACAGTGCAGTGCAGTGCAGTGCAGTGCAGTGCAGTGCAGTGCAGTGTAGTGTAGTGTACAGTAAAGTACAGTATTGTATATTATAGTATAGTATAGTATAGTATAGTGTAGTACAGTACAGTACAGTACAGTACAGTATAGTATAGTGTAGTATAGTATAGTATAGTAAAGTATAGTATATTATTAGTATAGTACAGTATAGTACATTATTAGTATAGTACAGTATAGTATAGTATTAGTATAGTACAGTATAGTATAGTATAGTATTAGTATAGTATTAGTATAGTATTAGTATAGTATAGTATAGTAAAGTATAGTATATTATTAGTATAGTACAGTATAGTACATTATTAGTATAGTACAGTATAGTATAGTATAGTATAGTATAGTATAGTATAGTATAGTATAGTATAGTATAGTATAGTATAGTACATTATTAGTATAGTACAGTATAGTATAGTATTAGTATAGTATAGTATAGTATAGTATAGTATAGTATTAGTATAGTACAGTATAGTATAGTATTAGCATAGTATATTATTAGTATTAGTACAGTATAGTATAGTATAGTATAGTATAGTATAGTATAGTATAGTTTAGTATAGTATAGTATAGTATAGTATAGTATAGTATAGTATAGTATAGTACAGTATCGTATAGTATTAGTACAGTATAGTATGGTATAGTATAGTACAGTATAGTATAGTATAGTATAGTATAGTATAGTATAGTATAGTATAGTATAGTATAGTATAGTATAGTATAGTATTAGTATAGTACAGTACAGTACAGTATAGTATAGTACAGTATAGTATAGTATAGTATTAGTATAGTACAGTACAGTACAGTACAGTATAGTATTAGTATAGTATAGTATAGTATAGTATAGTATAGTATAGTATAGTATTAGTATAGTACAGTACAGTACAGTACAGTACAGTATAGTATAGTATAGTATAGCATAGTATAGTACAGTATAGTATAGTATAGTATTAGTATAGTACAGTACAGTACAGTATAGTATAGTATAGTTTTAGTTTATTTGACATAAAACAATGTAAAAAAAATACATTATACAGAAACAAATACAGAAACAAGAAAAACAAAAATAACAGGTTTATGTAAGGATTTTCGTAGCCCCCCCCCCCCCCCGACTACACAGAATTATGTATTTGCAATTACACGGTAACCCTCCCCTCCCTCTAAACACACCGCATCGTCGAGATGTGCAATTGTATGGTACATTAATTACACTGATTACATTGTAATAACAGCTGTAAGCTGTATACTCGGTGATACTTAGCCAGCAGTGACTCCCGCAGTGATTAAATCGTGGTTTGGTCTGAAACAGCTAGTATCCCCGTGATCGCTAGTTGGGGAGGGTATGTGAGGGGGTGTCCCCTTCCCACAGTCAGCATTTTGTTTTTGAAAATAAAAGACATGTTGAGGCCATTTATAGGCATACTATTTCAAACCATACACATTATTGAAAGCCCTAAAGTACTTGAATATTGTCTTCAATACCCAACTATAATCTCCAATACGTTATATGACTATATTGGCTACACTTTAACATATAAAGAGATCTTAATGTACACACAAACACAGCCCCATAGCCGTCTTCCGCCTTGTAAAATAAGGCTTAAGAACTTAATGCGGCGAACCCGCACGAAACTTTGTAACTGTACTCAGAAAGTAGGAGAGGTGCTTCGGGATTATATTTTATTTTATTTTATCTTTAAAATGTTTTAATTAGTATTGTTTTTATTTTTGAAAAGTATTGCTTCGACCCAAACAAACAGTCATACATGAAGGTCAAGAAGACAAAGAAATTCGTATCTTTTTGTTATAAATACACATTGTTTTGATTTTGCCCCAGTAAACGAACATAGTTCAAATCATGATGAATTTGGTTCAAATCACGCGCAAAATATTTCATGGCAGCCCTTCAGACCATGAAATATCGGGCATGATACCGTCTTGTTTATGACTCGAAATCAATTAAAAACAGAAAAGACTGAACAAGCGACCGAAAAGGACTCTCATTTGAATTGCAAATCATTTGTAGCCACAAAGCTTAAAGGAAGGTAATGTGCCGGAAAGTAATGTACCGAAAGGCAATGTACCGGAAAGTAATGTACCGAAAGGCAATGTACCGGAAGGGATGCAGGATTATTTCTTTCTTCAATTCTTCCTAGGTTTCCTCTTTGTCTTTTAGGTTTTATTGATTTTAGACTATGATGTCACGATTTCCTGTATTTTAGTTAGACTATGATGTCATGATTTCATGTATTTTAGTTGTCACGATTTCATGTATGTTAGTTAGTCTATGATGTCACGATTTCATGTATGTTAGTTAGTCTATGATGTCATGATTTCATGTATGTTAGTTAGTCTATGATGTCACGATTTCCTGTATTTTAGTTAGTCTATGATGTCACGATTTCCTGTATTTTAGTTAGACTATGATGTCATGATTTCATGTATTTTAGTTAGACTATGATGTCATGATTTCATGTATTTTAGTTAGTCTATGATGTCATGATTTCATGTATTTTAGTTAGTCTATGATGTCATGATTTCATGTATTTTAGTTAGTCTATGATGTCACGATTTCATGTATGTTAGTTAGTCTATGATGTCATGATTTCATGTATTTTAGTTAGTCTATGATGTCATGATTTCCTGTATTTTAGTTAGTCCATGATGTCACGATTTCATGTATGTTAGTTAGACTATGATGTCACGATTTCATGTATGTTAGTTAGACTATGATGTCACGATTTCATGTATGTTAGTTGTCACGATTTCCTGTATGTTAGTTAGTCTATGATGTCACGATTTCATGTATTTTAGTTGTCACGATTTCATGTATGTTAGTTAGTCTATGATGTCATGATTTCATGTATTTTAGTTGTCACGATTTCCTGTATTTTAGTTAGTCTATGATGTCATGATTTCATGTATTTTAGTTGTCACGATTTCCTGTATGTTAGTTAGACTATGATGTCATGATTTCATGTATTTTAGTTGTCACGATTTCCTGTATTTTAGTTAGTCTATGATGTCATGATTTCCTATATTTTAGTTAGTCTATGATGTCACGATTTCCTGTATGTTAGTTAGTCTATGATGTCACGATTTCCTGTATGTTAGTTAGTCTATGATGTCATGATTTCATGTATTTTAGTTAGTCTATGATGTCATGATTTCATGTATTTTAGTTAGTCTATGATGTCACGATTTCATGTATTTTAGTTGTCACGATTTCATGTATGTTAGTTAGTCCATGATGTCACGATTTCATGTATGTTAGTTAGACTATGATGTCATGATTTCCTGTATTTTAGTTAGTCTATGATGTCATGATTTCCTGTATTTTAGTTAGTCTATGATGTCATGATTTCCTGTATGTTAGTTAGACTATGATGTCATGATTTCATGTATTTTAGTTAGTCTATGATGTCACGATTTCATGTATTTTAGTTGTCACGATTTCCTGTATGTTAGTTAGTCTATGATGTCATGATTTCATGTATTTTAGTTGTCACGATTTCCTGTATTTTAGTTAGTCTATGATGTCACGATTTCCTATATTTTAGTTAGTCCATGATGTCACGATTTCCTGTATGTTAGTTAGACTATGATGTCATGATTTCCTGTATTTTAGTTGTCACGATTTCATGTATTTTAGTTAGTCTATGATGTCATGTTTTCCTGTATTTTAGTTAGTCTATGATGTCACGATTTCATGTATGTTAGTTAGACTATGATGTCATGATTTCCTGTATTTTAGTTGTCACGATTTCCTGTATGTTAGTTAGTCTATGATGTCACGATTTCATGTATTTTAGTTAGTCTATGATGTCACGATTTCCTGTATTTTAGTTAGACTATGATGTCATGATTTCATGTATTTTAGTTAGTCTATGATGTCACGATTTCCTGTACTTTAGTTAGTCTATGATGTCACGATTTCATGTATTTTAGTTAGTCTATGATGTCACGATTTCCTGTATGTTAGTTAGACTATGATGTCATGTTTTCCTATATTTTAGTTAGTCTATGATGTCACGATTTCCTGTATGTTAGTTAGACTATGATGTCATGATTTCATGTATTTTAGTTAGTCTATGATGTCACGATTTCCTGTACTTTAGTTAGTCTATGATGTCACGATTTCATGTATTTTAGTTAGTCTATGATGTCACGATTTCCTGTATGTTAGTTAGACTATGATGTCATGTTTTCCTATATTTTAGTTAGACTATGATGTCATGATTTCCTGTATTTTAGTTGTCACGATTTCCTGTATTTTAGTTAGTCTATGATGTCACGATTTCCTGTATGTTAGTTAGTCTATGATGTCACGATTTCATGTATGTTAGTTAGACTATGATGTCATGATTTCCTGTATTTTAGTTAGTCTATGATGTCACGATTTCCTGTATTTTAGTTGTCACGATTTCCTGTATTTTAGTTAATCTATGATGTCATGATTTCCTGTATTTTAGTTAGACTATGATGTCATGATTTCCTGTATTTTAGTTAGTCCATGATGTCACGATTTCCTGTATTTTAGTTAGACTATGATGTCATGATTTCCTGTATTTTAGTTAGTCTATGATGTCATGATTTCCTGTATTTTAGTTAGACTATGATGTCACGATTTCCTGTATTTTAGTTAGTCTATGATGTCACGATTTCCTGTATGTTAGTTAGTCTATGATGTCATGATTTCCTGTATTTTAGTTAGACTATGATGTCATGATTTCCTGTATTTTAGTTAGACTATGATGTCATGATTTCCTGTATTTTAGTTAGTCTATGATGTCATGATTTCCTGTATGTTAGTTAGTCTATGATGTCATGATTTCCTGTATTTTAGTTAGACTATGATGTCACGATTACATGTATGTTAGTTAGTCTATGATGTCACGATTTCATGTATTTTAGTTAGACTATGATGTGACGATTTCATGTATGTTAGTTAGTCTATGATGTCATGATTTCCTGTATTTTAGTTAGTCTATGATGTCACGATTTCCTGTATGTTAGTTAGTCTATGATGTCATGATTTCCTGTATTTTAGTTAGTCTATGATGTCATGATTTCCTGTATGTTAGTTAGTCTATGATGTCATGATTTCCTGTATTTTAGTTAGTCTATGATGTCATGATTTCCTGTATTTTAGTTAGTCTATGATGTCATGATTTCCTGTATGTTAGTTAGTCCATGATGTCACGATTTCCTGTATTTTAGTTGTCACGATTTCCTGTATTTTAGTTAGACTATGATGTCATGATTTCCTGAGTTTTAGTTAGGCTATGATGTCACGATTTCCTGTATTTTAGTTAGTCTATGATACCATGGTGTCCTATATTGCTGTGTTTAATCAATTGATATTTCAATATCTCTTCAATTCTTTCTGTGTTCGACTTTAAGATTGCTAGCTATACCTTAAGCTACAAGCGAGTCGAATTGTTCATTGCTACTGTTCCAAAGTTTCACAGTTAATTCTCATTACTATTCATCATCCAAATGATCGTCTCTGTCTGTTTAAATCACTACAATACTTTGCCATAGGACAACCCCCTGATGGTAATCCATTTCTATTGACAGTCTGTCTCAAGGAGTGCCGGCCAGCTAACACCGGCGTTTTCTCTACAAATAGGAGTTAAACTTTATGTCTTTAGAAACAACGAAGCCATTAACCTCAAAAATTATTAAGATTGTATCTAACCCCTTATTGACTTTCCTCTATTTTAGTTAGTCTATGATGTCACGATTTCCTGTATTTTAGTTAGACTATGATGTCACGATTTCATGTATTTTAGTTAGTCTATGATGTCACAATTTCCTGTATTTTTATGTTATTCTATGATGTCACGATTTCCTGTATTTTAGTTAGACTATGATGTCACGATTTCATGTATTTTAGTTAGTCTATGATGTCATGATTTCCTGTATTTTAGTTAGTCTAAGATTGTATCTAACCCCTTATTGACTTTTCTTATATCTTGAGGTTAACCACAAAGCAACGCATCAGGCAATAACTTTTGATAGTTGTGAACACCCAAACCCCACCCCTTTTTATGCTAATATGTTTCATCAGTCAAGTCGATGTAATTCAACATAAAATAAAATCAAAGTAAAAAAACTTGTATAGCTCCAAAATCCAAAAATTAAAGGTTCAGAGGCGCTTCAAAAATACAAAATTTAAAAATTTTCCAAAACCACCATCTTAAAATACAAAAAACTAATAATAACAGAACTACATTTACTATAAAAGACAAAAATTGTGTTCAAAATTAAAAACTTAAAAAGAGTTGTAAAGTTCAGCAATTGTTCAAAAACTGACGAGAGTAATTACTGCAACAGTAATAAAGGTCAAATACCATGCATGGAATTCAAATTGACATGAATTTAACAAGTAAGATTCTTTAAAAAGGTAAGTCTTGACACTTCGCTTACGGGAGGATACTGGTTTACGTTGTTTGCCATAGGCTCGTATCATATTTCCAGTGCTGCAGTCTTGAATCTCCAACTGATTATCTAAGGGCTTAAAGTTATTGTCAAGTGTGTAATCTCCCACCCCCCCCCCCCACTGATTATCTCAGGGCTTAAAGTTATTGTCAAGTGTGTAATCTCCCACCCCCCACTGATTATCTAAGGGCTTAAAGTTATTGTCTAGTGTGTAATCTCCCACTGATTATCTAAGGGCTTAAAGTTATTGTCAAGTGTGTAATCTCCCACTGATTATATAAGGGCTTAAAGTTATTGTCAAGTGTGTAATCTCCCACTGATTATATAAGGGCTTAAAGTTATTGTCAAGTGTGTAATCTCCCACTGATTATATAAGGGCTTAAAGTTATTGTCAAGTGTGTAATCTCCCACTGATTATATAAGGGCTTAATGTTATTGTCAAGTGTGTAATCTCCCACTGATTATCTAAGGGCTTAAAGTTATTGTCAAGTGTGTAATCTCCCACTGATTATATAAGGGCTTAAAGTTATTGTCTAGTGTGTAATCTCCCACTGATTATATAAGGGCTTAAAGTTATTGTCAAGTGTGTAATCTCCCACTGATTATATAAGGGCTTAAAGTTATTGTCAAGTGTGTAATCTCCCACTGATTATCTAAGGGCTTAAAGTTATTGTCAAGTGTGTAATCTCCCACTGATTATATAAGGGCTTAAAGTTATTGTCAAGTGTGTAATCCCCCACTGGTTATCTAAGGGCTTAAAGTTATTGTCAAGTGTGTAATCCCCCACTGGTTATCTAAGGGCTTAAAGTTATTGTCAAGTGCGTAATCCCCCACTGATTATCTAAGGGCTTAAAGTTATTGTCAAGTGTGTAATCTCCAACTGATTATCTAAGGGCTTAAAGTTATTGTCTAGTGTGTAATCCCCCACTGATTATCTAAGGGCTTAAAGTTATTGTCAAGTGTGTAATCTCCCACTGATTATATAAGGGCTTAAAGTTATTGTCAAGTGTGTAATCTCCCACTGGTTATATAAGGGCTTAAAGTCATTGTCAAGTGTGTAATCTCCCACTGATTATCTAAGGGCTTAAAGTTATTGTCTAATGTGTAATCCACCACTGATTATCTAAGGGCTTAAAGTCATTGTCAAGTGTGTAATCTCCCACTGATTATCTAAGGGTTTAAAGTTATTGTCAAGTGTGTAATCTCCCACTGATTATCTAAGGGCTTAAAGTTATTGTCAAGTGTGTAATCTCCCACTGATTATATAAGGGCTTAAAGTTATTGTCTAGTGTGTAATCTCCCACTGATTATCTAAGGGCTTAAAGTTATTGTCAAGTGTGTAATCTCCCACTGATTATCTAAGGGCTTAAAGTTATTGTCAAGTGTGTAATCTCCCACTGATTATCTAAGGGCTTAAAGTTATTGTCAAGTGTGTAATCTCCCACTGATTATATAAGGGTTTAAAGTTATTGTCAAGTGTGTAATCCCCCACTGATTATATAAGGGCTTAAAGTTATTGTCAAGTGTGTAATCTCCCACTGATTATCTAAGGGCTTTAAGTTATTGTCAAGTGCGTAATCCCCCACTGGTTATCTAAGGGCTTAAAGTCATTGTCAAGTGTGTAATCTCCCACTGATTATCTAAGGGCTTAAAGTTATTGTCAAGTGTGTAATCCCCCACTGGTTATCTAAGGGCTTAACGTTATTATCAGGTGTGTAATCTCCCACTGATTATCTAAGGGCTTAAAGTTATTGTTAAGTGTGTAATCCCCCACTGATTATCTAAGGGCTTAAAGTTATTGTCAAGTGTGTAATCTCCAACTGATTATCTAAGGGCTTAACGTTATTGTCTAGTGTGTAATCCCCCACTGATTATCTAAGGGCTTAAAGTTATTGTCAAGTGTGTAATCTCCCACTGATTATATAAGGGCTTAAAGTTATTGTCAAGTGTGTAATCTCCCACTGGTTATATAAGGGCTTAAAGTCATTGTCAAGTGTGTAATCTCCCACTGATTATCTAAGGGCTTAAAGTTATTGTCTAATGTGTAATCCACCACTGATTATCTAAGGGCTTAAAGTCATTGTCAAGTGTGTAATCTCCCACTGATTATCTAAGGGTTTAAAGTTATTGTCAAGTGTGTAATCTCCCACTGATTATCTAAGGGCTTAAAGTTATTGTCAAGTGTGTAATCTCCCACTGATTATATAAGGGCTTAAAGTTATTGTCTAGTGTGTAATCTCCCACTGATTATCTAAGGGCTTAAAGTTATTGTCAAGTGTGTAATCTCCCACTGATTATCTAAGGGCTTAAAGTTATTGTCAAGTGTGTAATCTCCCACTGATTATCTAAGGGCTTAAAGTTATTGTCAAGTGTGTAATCTCCCACTGATTATATAAGGGTTTAAAGTTATTGTCAAGTGTGTAATCCCCCACTGATTATATAAGGGCTTAAAGTTATTGTCAAGTGTGTAATCTCCCACTGATTATCTAAGGGCTTTAAGTTATTGTCAAGTGCGTAATCCCCCACTGGTTATCTAAGGGCTTAAAGTCATTGTCAAGTGTGTAATCTCCCACTGATTATCTAAGGGCTTAAAGTTATTGTCAAGTGTGTAATCCCCCACTGGTTATCTAAGGGCTTAACGTTATTATCAGGTGTGTAATCTCCCACTGATTATCTAAGGGCTTAAAGTTATTGTTAAGTGTGTAATCCCCCACTGATTATCTAAGGGCTTAAAGTTATTGTCAAGTGTGTAATCTCCCACTGGTTATATAAGGGCTTAAAGTCATTGTCAAGTGTGTAATCTCCCACTGATTATCTAAGGGTTTAAAGTTATTGTCTAATGTGTAATCCACCACTGATTATCTAAGGGCTTAAAGTTATTGTCTAATGTGTAATCCACCACTGATTATCTAAGGGCTTAAAGTCATTGTCAAGTGTGTAATCTCCCACTGATTATCTAAGGGCTTAAAGTTAAAGGGGTCATTCAAAAACTGGGGAGTGAAGGGCGGGGGGCTACTCAAAATAGCAGAAAGCAGTCTTTTAGTCCATGAATTTCAAAAATCTTTTTTTAGAAACCCTCCCGTACCCACCCCCACTTGGCTCCCTCAAACTATGATTCAACTAATACCACCTTATTTCAAATTTTACTAACTACTTTGGGAATAAACTGCATTCATTGTTACCCCGTCCCCTTGAAATATGCTACATCCATCATGTTATAAGGTAATTCAAATTCAAAATTAAAAGTTTGATATTGTATGTATGTATGTATGTATGTATGTATGTATGTATGTAAGTATGTATGTATGTATGTATGTGCGTGCATACACATGCATGTGTGTGTGTTGTATGTGGTGTTTCAATGGAACACTCAACCTCAATTTGTATAATGTTTGTAGCGACATTAATAGTTATTATAATATGATTGTAAAATGGTGGTGGTGGGGATATGAAAAGATTTTGTGTCAAGGAGGGTGGTTACGAAAATATTTCAAGCCAGGTGGGGTGGTCACTCAAATTTTGTGGATTTTCAAAGCAATTCCTCCGACCCAACCCCCCCCCCCCTGTCGTAAATAACGACGGCTCCCTAAAATACGTTCTTGGCTTTGATCGCTACGTAGTCACTCCCTTATGTCCTAATCCTTCGCATGTAACATAATAACGATAGTTTGATAAACCAGTTTTGAACTGAACACATTGGATTGTTTGATTGGCAAGAGATTTCGACAGTGACAACGTAGCGGGTGAGAAAAGGCTTAATGTTTTACGTATTTTTGACATGTTATATGCTAGATGGTCATAACCGGATTTGACATTGTGAAAGCAAAATCAAAAATTCTTAGAAATGAGATATGATCTCAATGTTTAGACGATCCTGAAAATTTACTATATGGTACAAAATTGATCGCAAGTTACTCACGACCTACCGTTTTATGTATACAATATTTAATTTCGTTATATCTATCAGTCCTTTTCAAACTGACAATGAAGTTGTTAAATACCAAAGATGGTCAACAGCATCTATCCATGAACACTTTTCTTACAGTAGATGTAAAATTATTGTTACGGCAACTATCTAACTGAAGGACGAATACCTGCAAAGTAGACATACCAATCACTGTATCTAAATAAATGGTGAACATTGTAAGAACTAGATGTTTGGCGATCACGAGCCAGTATAATGAAGAAAGTACAAATCCACAGTGAAATAAATATATCAGGCAATACATAGGATACGTCATGTACAATATGAAACACCTATAAACAGTATGACTCCAAGACATAGCATGAAAGAGGAAAAGGAAAAGAATACAAATGTTAAAATGGATTGTGTTTGTTGCTATTGAATAACCTTTTTAACTATATAACAACTTATCATCTCGCAGAGTCCATATGACAACTTGTGATCTCACAGTCTATATAACAACTTGTCATCTCACAGTCTATATAACAACTTGCCATCTCACAGAGTCTATATAACAACTTGTCATCTCACAGTCTGTATAACAACTTGTCATCTCACAGTCTATATAACAACTTGTCATCTCACAGTTTATATAACAACTTGTCATCTCACAGTCTATATAACAACTTGTCATCTCACAGGGTCTATATAACAACTTGTCATCTGACAGTCTATATAACAACTTGTGATCTCACAGAATCTGTATAACAACTTGTCATCTCACAGTCTATATAACAACTTGTCATCTGACAGAGTCTATATAACAACTTGTCATCTCACAGAATCTGTATAACAACTTGTCATCTCACAGAGTCTATATAACAACTTGTCATCTCACAGAATCTGTATAACAACTTGTCATCTCACAGTCTGTATAACAACTTGTCATCTCACAGAGTCTATATAACAACTTGTCATCTCACAGTTTATATAACAACTTGTCATCTCACAGAGTCTGTATAACAACTTGTCATCTCACAAAGTCTGTATAACAACTTGTCATCTCACAGAGTCTGTATAACAACTTGTCATCTCACAGTCTATATAACAACTTCTAAAAATGCTGTTTCATTTTAAAATAAAAATCACTTCCGCGTTATACTGTTGAGCGTCGTATCACGCACCTCTCCGATAACTGCAATGCGGTTGTTCATATGTCATTGTCAGCCTTAACTTTATCATCCAATCAGAGTGCGCGTTTGCTCAGTATTATGACGTAATGTTTACTATTTGCATATCACTCAGTGACATATTCAAACTTACAACCTTCAGCTGAAAAATGAGTGCGTCTTTGTTTTGAGTACTGTAATCCAGAAATGTATAGAAATGTTCGTGATATGCTTTGTTGTTCTAATTAAGCAAAAACTGCACCCTCTGTGGCAGTAATGTTGATATCCTTCATAAATTTAGGAATTCATGTTTACGATCGCGTGACGACCGTGCATTCGCCGTCATCGCCGTTCTGTGTGGAATTTTTGACTATTTCCCTGTGACATGAAAAGTAAAGTTCAAAGATTTGTTACAATTTATACAACTGTGATATTTTGTTCAGTTGACAACAAATTTGGCATCGGAAATGCTGTTTATAGCTGGATTTCTAGTTGTCTGCTAGGTTTGTTTACAAGGGGACGTGCAGTGATCACGTGATACAACAAGCAAAAATACGGCTGGTGAAAAATATGCCTGCATATCTGCAGGGCTCTCGACCAATCAGAATGCGAGATTGGTGACAGGTGACGTACAACTGGTGATCTCAGAGTCTATAACTGGTGATCTCACAAATGTCACTGCCTCGCAAAAACAGTTACGTTTCCACTATCATGTCCATGCTGTATTTGAATCTAATAACCTGTTATTCATTTCCATCAACTAGTAACAGTTACAAAGTACTATTGTCCATATTTCAACCACGATGAATTCTGAGTCCGACTCGGCGTCTAGTTACATTTGCTATCTCTATGTTCAACACCTCTAACTTTAACATTTTAACCTCTGCTGCTGTATAACTGATAACAAAAACTATCAAAAACTGAAAGTTCCAAACAATAAGCCAACCCAAACTTTACTGTGTTGAAACGTATATAGTTGAATTGTTAAAGACCCAGTTCAGATTAGGATTAAAATGTAGGTGTGAAAAACAGTTGTTTGTCTGAAAAAGTTGGTCCAAATCAAAAGACTAATCCCACGTAATCCTTATGACTCCACTGATAAGATAACACTAATGCGACGGATTGAAACGTAGTCCTTTAAATAGTCGATCGACTTGGGTTTATGACAAAAGATATAATAGTGTTTTGTCTACAAAATTTACAAACCAGGATTTCAATCTCAGGTTACACCGTTTGAGTTAGTTTATCAGTTGGGCCATAACGATTAGCTAGGATTGTTCAATTGTCCTTGGCAAAACATTTCTATCTTTGCAACCCTAAATTTTAATCGTGAAACCCGAACCGGACCTAAAATCACTCGCTTCAAATATACTCGACTTTCTCAACTTTAGGTTCTAAAAATGGAGTTTCTGTCTACAGAAACCGAAATGACGACGAGGTCTAACGAACTTTAGGTTCTAAAAATGGAGTTTATGTCTACAGAAACCGAAATGACGACGAGGTCTAGCAAACTTTAGGTAATAAGAGAACGAAACAGACCACAGCTAACTTAGAGAATGTAAGATTTTGTACGTTTGGTTAGAGCATGTAACATTTGGTACGTTTGGTTAAAGCATGTAACATTTTGTACGTTTGGTTAGAGCATGTAACATTTTGTACATTTGGTTAGAGCATGTAACATTTTGTACGTTTGGTTAGAGCATGTAACATTTGGTACGTTTGGTTAGAGCATGTAACATTTCGTACGTTTGGTTAGAGCATGTAACATTTTGTACTTATGGTTAGAGCATGTAACATTTTGTACGTTTGGTTAGAGCATGTAACATTTTGTACGTTTGGTTAGAGCATGTAACATTGGTACGTTTGGTTAAAGCATGTAACATTTTGTACGTTTGGTTAGAGCATGTAACATTTGGTACGTTTGGTTAGAGCATGTAACATTTGGTACGTTTGGTTAGAGCATGTAACATTTGGTACGTTTGGTTAGAGCATGTAACGTTTGGTACGTTTGGTTAGAGCATGTAACATTTTGTACGTTTGGTTAGAGCATGTAACATTTTGTACGTTTGGTTAGAGCATGTAACATTTGGTACGTTTGGTTAAAGCATGTAACATTTTGTACGTTTGGTTAAAGCATGTAACATTTGGTACATTTGGTTAGAGCATGTAACATTTTGTACGTTTGGTTAGAGCATGTAACATTTTGTACGTTTGGTTAGAGCATGTAACATTTTGTACGTTTGGTTAAAGCATGTAACATTTGGTACATTTGGTTAGAGCATGTAACATTTTGTACGTTTGGTTAGAGCATGTAACATTTTGTACATTTGGTTAGAGCATGTAACATTTTGTACGTTTGGTTAGAGCATGTAACATTTGGTACGTTTGGTTAGAGCATGTAACATTTGCTACGTTTGGTTAGAGCATGTAACGTTTGGTACGTTTGGTTAGAGCATGTAACATTTTGTACGTTTGGTTAGAGCATGTAACATTTGGTACGTTTGGTTAGAGCATGTAACATTTGGTACATTTGGTTAGAGCATGTAACGTTTGGTACGTTTGGTTAGAGCATGTAACATTTTGTACGTTTGGTTAGAGCATGTAACATTTGGTACGTTTGGTTAGAGCATGTAACATTTGGTACGTTTGGTTAGAGCATGTAACATTTGGTACATTTGGTTAGAGCATGTAACATTTTGTACGTTTGGTTAAAGCATGTAACATTGGTACGTTTGGTTAGAGCATGTAACATTTGATACGTTTGGTTAAAGCATGTAACATTTGGTACATTTGGTTAAAGCATGTAACATTTGGTACGTTTGATTAAAGCATGTAACATTTTGTACGTTTGGTTAGAGCATGTAACATTTTGTACGTTTGGTTAAAGCATGTAACATTTGATACGTTTGGTTAAAGCATGTAACATTTGGTACGTTTGGTTAGAGCATGTAACATTTGATACGTTTGGTTAAAGCATGTAACATTTGGTACGTTTGGTTAGAGCATGTAACATTTGATACGTTTGGTTAGAGCATGTAACATTTTGTACGTTTGGTTAGAGCATGTAACATTTTGTACGTTTGGTTAGAGCATGTAACATTTTGTACGTTTGGTTAGAGCATGTAACATTTTGTACGTTTGGTTAAAGCATGTAACATTTGGTACGTTTGGTTAAAGCATGTAACATTTTGTACGTTTGGTTAGAGCATGTAACATTTTGTACATTTGGTTAGAGCATGTAACATTTTGTACATTTGGTTAGAGCATGTAACATTTGGTACGTTTGGTTAGAGCATGTAACATTTGGTACGTTTGGTTAAAGCATGTAACATTTTGTACGTTTGGTTAGAGCATGTAACATTTTGTACGTTTGGTTAGAGCATGTAACATTTGGTACGTTTGGTTAAAGCATGTAACATTTGGTACATTTGGTTAGAGCATGTAACATTTTGTACGTTTGGTTAGAGCATGTAACGTTTGGTACGTTTGGTTAAAGCATGTAACATTTGGTACGTTTGGTTAGAGCATGTAACATTGGTACGTTTGGTTAGAGCATGTAACATTTGGTACGTTTGGTTAGAGCATGTAACATTTGGTACGTTTGGTTAAAGCATGTAACGTTTGGTACGTTTGGTTAAAGCATGTAACATTGGTACGTTTGGTTAGAGCATGTAACATTTGGTACGTTTGGTTAGAGCATGTAACATTTTGTACGTTTGGTTAAAGCATGTAACATTTTGTACGTTTGGTTAAAGCATGTAACATTTTGTACGTTTGGTTAGAGCATGTAACATTTTGTACGTTTGGTTAAAGCATGTAACATTTTGTACGTTTGGTTAGAGCATGTAACATTTTGTACGTTTGGTTAGAGCATGTAACATTTTGTACGTTTGGTTAGAGCATGTAACATTTTGTATGTTTGGTTAGAGCATGTAACATTTTGTATGTTTGGTTAGAGCATGTAACATTTGTTACGTTTGGCTGAAGATAAAAGCCAGAACTGAGCATTCTACGTGTACTGTACTGTGCTGTGCTGTATTGTACTGTACTATACTGTTCCGAACTGCACTGTACTGTTACAGTACTGTACTATACTGTTCCGAACTGCACTGTACTGTTACAATACTATACTGTACTGTACTGTACTGTACCGCACCGTACCGTTCCGTACTGCATTGTACTGTACTGTACTGTACTGTACTGTACTGTACTGTCCTGTCCTGTCCTGTGCTGTCCTGCACTGCACTGCACTATACTGTACTGTACTGTACTGTACTGTACTGTACTGTACTGTACTGTACTGTAGACAACAATAACGTGGGACGAGGCAACACTGTCACTCAGACTAAAACCAAACGTTAGTCGTTGAAAATGCATCACATTCCGTTCATGACAATAAGCAAGCTTTCAAAACATGTACTTGTACATTCTGTGTTTTTATTTATTTGTACATTCAATGTTTTTATGTGTTTGTTTATTAGGTACCAATGACCATGTACATTATGTGCAATATAATAATACCACATGCCCAAAGTTGACTTGTACTCGACTTTTGGGCCTATGTAGTATGTATAGTTTTTACGGTCAGAGAAGAGTCTACAGAGAACATAACGTGTCTTACGGTCAGGGGAGAGACTTTGCAGAGAACCAATCACAGTGCCTTACGGTCAGGGGAGAGTCTTTACAGAGAACCAATCACAGTGCCTTACGGTCAGGGGAGAGTCTTTACAGAGAACCAATCACAGTGCCTTACGGTCAGAGGAGAGACTTTACAGAGAACCAATCACAGTGCCTTACGTTCAGGGGAGAGACTTTACAGAGAACCAATCACAGTGCCTTACGGTCAGGGGAGAGACTTTACATAGAACCAATCACACAGTATCTCTGGTATGAGGGTAAGGATTGTCATAGAGTTATGTAATAGATTTATCCTACAATTGCAATTATAATGTCAGCACATACATAGATGGTGTCGTAGACGCTGTTAGCTTTCAGCCCATACATAGATGGTGTCGTAGACGCTGTTAGCTTTCGGCCCATGCATAGATGGTGTCGTAGACGCTGTTAGCTTTCGGGCCATGCATAGATGGTGTCGTAGACGCTGTTAGCTTTCAGCCCATACATAGATGGTGTCGTAGAAGTTGTTAGCCTTCGGCCCATACATAGATGGTGTCGTAGACGCTGTTCTTTTAGTTCATATACACATTCTCTTTAAAATTAGTCCAGTTATAGATTTTCGGCATTGTTCATAATTTAAATTTGAAACTGTGATTGATTTTACCGTATATTACATTGGTATTGATAGGCTTATCATTACATTACGTCGGTATTGATTGGTTCCAGACCCATGGTTGTGTTTTAGCACAATAGAAGTCACTTATTTGTCATCTGATACAGAATTCATGAAATGGTTGGTAAATAACCATATAGTCAATCAAAGTAGAATACTTCTAAAATGGTGGCACATTGAGGGTCGACTGATAAGCCAGGAGATTGTCATTAAGTATGTTTGCAAATACCTTTGAGTGCATCTACTCTCTGAATAAGGAAACAAAAGTACAAATATAGTAACGTTTTCCGAGTGGTGCGGTCAACGACCTAGGGTATGGCTATTGCAATAGGGTAATTAAACGAGTTGTAAAGATTGGCAATAAAATGTGTTTAGTGTAAGTAACTGAAATGAAAGTGGTGACGACTGCCGACATCATTACAACCAGACATAAGTCATATCAGTTATGACGTCATATGAAACGAAATTTTGAACGTTCACCCGACTGTATCCTTCCATAATACTTAGACGCTACTTCGCTCTCCAGGTTTGTGATGAGAACGTAGCTATAGGCGTTTGTAATATTTAGTGTCATTAAAAAAACTTGATGCCATACATTCAACCTGGAGATATTGAAAATAATTTAATATACAATTCCGCCACGAACCGTTTTAAAATGACCTAGCTTCCTGTTAAGTGATTTGCCTTACACTGGGAGATTTACAATCAATTGGAGAACGTGTAGTGTTGGTTTTTGGGGGGCAAGTGATTTCACCGTGTGTTTAGTTGTCACACTCAGTTTGACTTACTAGACGTAGGTGAATTTTTTTAATTATGGACAAGAATAATGTCGTACACCTGTTCTTTCACCATTAATAACAATCACAAAAGATACGTCGTCGATTCATTTCATAGTTGAAATAAAGTAGTGGCAATATTAAGATTGTCAGTTATTTCAAAACGTATTAATAGATGTGAAAATTTCATTAAAGTAACAGACATGGAGCGGTGTCTTTGTTTTTCATCGAAGTGTATGATTGGCCGGGAGTCTGAACACAACGGTCCAAATCAACCCAATGCTCCCAGTCATCCAAATTTGTTGGTCTGACGGGCAAAGAAAAGCGAAGCAGCAGTTACTGGACGAGAACAAAAATTTCTGCTAGACAGAAAATATGACCATCTGCTTCCCTTATTTAGTTCTTTGCACTTGATTACTGCCCAGATCAAAAATCATGATGAGTCCGCTGGCGTGACAAAAACGCCCAAAGAAAGACTGAATGCGGAGAGAGAAGCACAGCCGCTTCTGACATGGAAATCTCCCACGTTCTGCGTGCATAAATTGTACTACTCATTAAAGCTGAAAGGAGTACTAAACAGGAAAACTACAGAAGGCCTATCTTTGTGGTCTATTCATCTGGATTCGGAGCTATGAGAGTCGCACTGATCGACGCGTCTCAACCATTCCTCTCCAGGCATAAAACTTCATTTTTCTTCGTCCCGCCATCTGCAAATGTCCACAAAAAGAACAAAGTTCGAGCTGTTTATATGTGCGTGATTTTTATATTAATTTTGAGATGCAGACGACAGATGTGAAGGGTCGAGGCTTATAAACAAAGATTTCCAACCCGAAAACTTTGTTTCTAACGGGTAGTTTCAAAAAAAGAGCAGCGTTTTGATAGGTTAATAGGAATGTGGTACCACTTGTCACTATGCTGTTCATTTTTCTACCGGTAAATCACTTTTCTCGGCGTAATATGATATCTTATCCGATCAAAATATAGCATAAAAACCAATTCTTTGATATTGTCTATTGTTTTCAAGTCATAACAAAGAAAGTTCGTTTTCAGTTTAACCACCTCCAGCGCGTTGGTCGCCATCTTTCTTTCTGGGCGTTCAATGGTCTACTTCAATGTACTTAAAAGTTCCGTACGGCCATCCAGAGAGTCTACTGTCGCAGTGTAACAATTGCAATTTAAGAACATCACTAATGTCATATATACATTTTTCAAATTTGTAATCAAATTCAATGGGATTTTTGGCGACAATCTTTCATGTATTTACTAGCATCAAAGTAAGCCCCAGGGGTGACAAGTAGTCAGTCTGTAATAATACATCATTTATAATTAAAAACCTTGTTGTTTGTGATTTTTGCCCTGCAGCCCGTGCTATAAAACATAACGAACATGGTGACTTTCTATCGATTTTTTGATTATTGAAATGTGATGATTGAGACGGCAAAGCTAAGAGTCATTTGTAGCATCTTACACCCGTCAGCTTGCTAACAGACCAAGGAGTTTATAGCAGTGTACAGTCATTGGCCAATGAGTTTATAGCCCTGTACAGTCATTGGCCAAGGAGTTTATAGCCCTGTACAGTCATTGGCCAAGGAGTTCATAGGCATGTACAGTCATTGGCCAAGGAGTCTATAGCCCTGTACAGTCATTGGCCAAGGAGTTCATAGAACTGTACAGTCATTGGCCAATGAATACATATGCCTCTACAGTCATTAACCAAGGAGTTTATAGCCCTGTACAGTCATTGGCCAAGGAGTTCATAAGCCTGTACATTCATTTGCCAAGGAGTTCATAAGTCTGTACATTTATTGGCCAAGGAATACATAGACATGTACAGTCATTGGCCAAGGAATACATAGACATGTACAGTCATTGGTCAAGGAATACATAGACATGTACAGTCATTGGCCAAGGAATACATAGACATGTACAGTCATTGGCCAAGGAATACATAGACATGTACAGTCATTGGCCAAGGAATACATAGACATGTACAGTCATTGGTCAAGGAATACATAGACATGTACAGTCATTGGTCAAGGAATACATAGACATGTACAGTCATTGGCCAAGGAATACATATACATGTACAGTCATTGGCCAAGGAGTTCATAGGCCTATGCATTCATTGGCCAAGGGAGTTTACGATTCTGTTGATTGACGTATTACACAAAGTACCCCTTAAAATAAACAACGATGTATTGCAGTTTGTCTACTTAAGTATACACCTATATTATTAACCGGAAACTACAAGTTCAGATATTAAGCATAGCTAAATGGATGGATGGATGGATGGATGGACCTCCCCCTCCCCGCACACACACACACACACACACACACACACACACATACATGCACGCACACACACACACACACACACACATACATACATACATACATACATACATACATACATACATACAAACAAACATACATACATACATACATACATACATACATACATACATACATACACACACACACACACACACACACACACATACATACATACATACATACATACATACATACATACATACATACATACATACATAACTACATACATAACTACATACATACATACATACATACATACATACATACATACATACATACATACATACATACATACATACATATATGGTAAACAATGTCAACCTCAAAACTTAAACAGAAATAAAAAATCAAATCTGTATTTAAAACTTGTTGCTATTGGCCGACTCAGTATGTTGAAAACGCCCCTCTGAGTCCTTTACGGGAACTAACGTCAACTTTAAAGTCGCCGACTTTTAGGCGTTATCAGCCCTTGTTATCGATAAATAAGGGTTTGGGGTTTTGTAATGCATCCCCTAATTGATTTACGGTTAACATGTAAGCATACAATGAGTTGATGTTAATGAAGGGTCTTTATTAACTCTCACTTTACAGTACGTTTGACATGGTGTGGGTAGCCAACAATCAATGACCTTCACCTTTATATTGAACTTCTAACTCAATCTTTGATTACCATATGGTAATGGTTTTATTTAAGTGACAAAACTCAGGGTTACAATGTTATCCCGATGGTATTACTTTTGTAACAAGTCTTTTTTTAGATCGAAAACAGATCGAGAATGGAATGTTCTACTAATACACGCTCTAAAAAATTTCAATTTTCATTTCTCATAACTCACATAAAAGCATGTTTTGTTGTGTTGTTGTTGTTGTTGATGATGATGATGATGATGATGATGATGTTGTTGTTGTTGTTGTTGTTGTTGTTGTTGTTGTTGTTGTTGTTGTTGTTTTAAAACAAAGGAGAAAAATGGTTGATGGCCAATATAATCATGTTTGTTATCACTCATACACTAGTAACTATTCAATATTTAATCTTCGCTTTTATCGTAGGAGGAGAATGGTAGTCGGCCTAAGGGGTCGTCGTATAATAGGATATCAGCTGATTGTCACGGTTAAATAAACACAAGTGTGGTCTTTCTACGTCAGGCACTAAACGACGAGAGAGAATTACGGAATAAAACAAACATGGGGGCTTCATTAAACTCTACACAAACTCATCATACAACTTGTTTTATATTGAATTGATGGTACAGTATCATTTACAAGGTCGGAGAACAGTACAATATGACTGAATAATACAAAACTTCACATACAAGTGATCGCACCTTAGTAATCCCCATTCTATGTTTCATTGCCGGTGTTCAGGGTTCAAAATTCGTTTGTTTACGGTTTATTTGGTAAATTTGTTCCATTGCCTGTAATGTCTATATTAATTGTTATTATTTTCTGCGATGCCTTTTTATAATGTATTTACTTTTACTTGTTCAAGTAAATATATTAGTTTGCAATTTGTTGCTATTTGTATGTCATATTGTACAATACCTGGACTGTAGATGTTATATCTACATACGAGAAGCGGCTGAAATTTAACATTCGCCTCTGATCTAGTCCTTAAAAACAGTAAGAATCAAGTCAAGTGTTATACCTGCTACTCATCGACATTCTAAACCGAAATATAGCTGGTCATTACAATGCTTTGCTTTCGTCTACATTTCGACATCTTTTTTTTCCCGTAGCCTCCGCAGCATTCTTTATCATTTTTGGGGTTCAGATTTCTAATTGTAACTTTTAGTCTATCGTTATGTATTAGAACTGTTTTCATTCTGGTGTTACGTTCATTAACTGTTAGCTGCATGTATGTTACTTAACTTTGTGAACATTTTATTTACAATTGCTGTAGGGGAAACATGTCGCCGTAATTACTATTATGGGAAGCCAAGTTTCTTTTATTCTGTATTTCGAGGTCACCTCTTCCCGAATAGAATTTAAGCCTTGTATGTCTACTACTGCAAAGTAAAAATTATATTTACACACCTCCGTACCAAATTAGAAATTGTTATATCATGGAAGCATATGCTAGTATTTGTTTCCATTGTCTCCTGAAGTCGAGGACCTCAAGAACAACGATGACTTTATACGGGTTTCGGGTAACCCCTTTGTGTTTTGATGAGTACCGAGGCGTTTATACCGCCCTCTGTCAGAGTCTAGCAATCAGTCAATGAAACGCATGTAACGACGATGCTGCTTCAATATTGATTCTTGGTTTGTGCAAGAGAACGTTCGCAAACAAACACACCAACCTATGGCTAGTTGTTCATGGCCTACCAAGGGCAATGTGTCTAAATAGATCATCTATACCTTGTGCTATTGGTTCATTCAACTTACTACCGGTTAATATCGTTTGCACCACGGTAGCGTAACACGTAACATGTAATTGTAAGTTAGAGTAATAAGGCGTAAACAAATGTGTGGTTCCGATTACATTCAATTTTAAAATAGGTGGGTAGGTAGATTTTTTAAATAATTTTATTATGCATTTTTTTTTCATGTGTGAGTGTCTAGTTCAGGTTTTCCATTGTTTTCCATATGGTCTCTATGTTGTTTATTTCTTCCTATCAGATGCACAGCGATTACAGATTGGAAGAATATTTTATATTGTCTTTTTAAGTTTATGTCAGTTTCCGCATCCACTATTTCTTGTGAGACTTCACGATTTTCGCGATTTTATTATTATTTTTCTCGAATACATAAAAAAACGTTAAAAACTAGATGGGGTCGGGTAACCGGACCCAAATAACTTTTATTATTTGGCCTAAGTAAAATTACGAATAATGTAATTTTTGAAACGTTTTTTTCCCTCCAAACATATGCAGAAAAACACATATACAGTGATCGATAGTGATTTGATATTCATTTATCATCAGTACAAATTGTCATGTTTTCAACCTGAAAAAAACGAATTATGTGAACTAAAAAAACAAAACAAAAAATCACTG